>NC_056742.1:490533499-490760999 GCF_019279795.1 Protopterus annectens
TAAGTATGATATGCAGTTTTCAGTAGGGTTACAAACAGATAAAACTAGGAACAATAGAAACATTTAGAGATAAGTATAATATGCAGTTTTCAGTAGGGTTACAAACAGATAAAACTAGGAACAATAGAAACATTTAGAGATAAGTATAATATGCAGTTTTCAGTAGGGTTACAAACAGATAAAACTAGGAACAATAGAAACATTTAGAGATAAGTATAATATGCAGTTTTCAGTAGGGTTACAAACAGATAAAACTAGGAACAATAGAAACATTTAGAGATAAGTATAATATGCAGTTTTCAGTAGGGTGACAAACAGATACAACTAGGAACAATAGAAACATTTAGAGATAAGTATAATATGCAGTTTTCAGTAGGGTGACAAACAGATAAAACTAGGAACAATAGAAACATTTAGAGATAAGTATAATATGCAGTTTTCAGTAGGGTTACAAACAGATAAAACTAGGAACAATAGAAACATTTAGAGATAAGTATAATATGCAGTTTTCAGTAGGGTTACAAACAGATAAAACTAGGAACAATAGAAACATTTAGAGATAAGTATAATATGCAGTTTTCAGTAGGGTTACAAACAGATAAAACTAGGAACAATAGAAACATTTAGAGATAAGTATAATATGCAGTTTTCAGTAGGGTTACAAACAGATACAACTAGGAACAATAGAAACATTTAGAGATAAGTATAATATGCAGTTTTCAGTAGGGTTACAAACAGATACAACTAGGAACAATAGAAACATTTAGAGATAAGTATAATATGCAGTTTTCAGTAGGGTTACAAACAGATACAACTAGGAACAATAGAAACATTTAGAGATAAGTATAATATGCAGTTTTCAGTAGGGTTACAAACAGATACAACTAGGAACAATAGAAACATTTAGAGATAAGTATAATATGCAGTTTTCAGTAGGGTGACAAACAGATACAACTAGGAACAATAGAAACATTTAGAGATAAGTATAATATGCAGTTTTCAGTAGGGTTACAAACAGATACAACTAGGAACAATAGAAACATTTAGAGATAAGTATAATATGCAGTTTTCAGTAGGGTTACAAACAGATACAACTAGGAACAATAGAAACATTTAGAGATAAGTATAATATGCAGTTTTCAGTAGGGTGACAAACAGATAAAACTAGGAACAATAGAAACATTTAGAGATAAGTATAATATGCAGTTTTCAGTAGGGTTACAAACAGATACAACTAGGAACAATAGAAACATTTAGAGATAAGTATAATATGCAGTTTTCAGTAGGGTTACAAACAGATACAACTAGGAACAATAGAAACATTTAGAGATAAGTATAATATGCAGTTTTCAGTAGGGTTACAAACAGATACAACTAGGAACAATAGAAACATTTAGAGATAAGTATAATATGCAGTTTTCAGTAGGGTTACAAACAGATACAACTAGGAACAATAGAAACATTTAGAGATAAGTATAATATGCAGTTTTCAGTAGGGTGACAAACAGATAAAACTAGGAACAATAGAAACATTTAGAGATAAGTATAATATGCAGTTTTCAGTAGGGTTACAAACAGATACAACTAGGAACAATAGAAACATTTAGAGATAAGTATAATATGCAGTTTTCAGTAGGGTGACAAACAGATAAAACTAGGAACAATAGAAACATTTAGAGATAAGTATAATATGCAGTTTTCAGTAGGGTTACAAACAGATAAAACTAGGAACAATAGAAACATTTAGAGATAAGTATAATATGCAGTTTTCAGTAGGGTGACAAACAGATACAACTAGGAACAATAGAAACATTTAGAGATAAGTATAATATGCAGTTTTCAGTAGGGTTACAAACAGATACAACTAGGAACAATAGAAACATTTAGAGATAAGTATAATATGCAGTTTTCAGTAGGGTTACAAACAGATACAACTAGGAACAATAGAAACATTTAGAGATAAGTATAATATGCAGTTTTCAGTAGGGTGACAAACAGATACAACTAGGAACAATAGAAACATTTAGAGATAAGTATAATATGCAGTTTTCAGTAGGGTGACAAACAGATACAACTAGGAACAATAGAAACATTTAGAGATAAGTATAATATGCAGTTTTCAGTAGGGTTACAAACAGATACAACTAGGAACAATAGAAACATTTAGAGATAAGTATAATATGCAGTTTTCAGTAGGGTTACAAACAGATAAAACTAGGAACAATAGAAACATTTAGAGATAAGTATAATATGCAGTTTTCAGTAGGGTTACAAACAGATACAACTAGGAACAATAGAAACATTTAGAGATAAGTATAATATGCAGTTTTCAGTAGGGTTACAAACAGATACAACTAGGAACAATAGAAACATTTAGAGATAAGTATAATATGCAGTTTTCAGTAGGGTGACAAACAGATAAAACTAGGAACAATAGAAACATTTAGAGATAAGTATAATATGCAGTTTTCAGTAGGGTGACAAACAGATACAACTAGGAACAATAGAAACATTTAGAGATAAGTATAATATGCAGTTTTCAGTAGGGTTACAAACAGATACAACTAGGAACAATAGAAACATTTAGAGATAAGTATAATATGCAGTTTTCAGTAGGGTTACAAACAGATACAACTAGGAACAATAGAAACATTTAGAGATAAGTATAATATGCAGTTTTCAGTAGGGTGACAAACAGATACAACTAGGAACAATAGAAACATTTAGAGATAAGTATAATATGCAGTTTTCAGTAGGGTGACAAACAGATACAACTAGGAACAATAGAAACATTTAGAGATAAGTATAATATGCAGTTTTCAGTAGGGTTACAAACAGATACAACTAGGAACAATAGAAACATTTAGAGATAAGTATAATATGCAGTTTTCAGTAGGGTTACAAACAGATAAAACTAGGAACAATAGAAACATTTAGAGATAAGTATAATATGCAGTTTTCAGTAGGGTGACAAACAGATACAACTAGGAACAATAGAAACATTTAGAGATAAGTATAATATGCAGTTTTCAGTAGGGTGACAAACAGATACAACTAGGAACAATAGAAACATTTAGAGATAAGTATAATATGCAGTTTTCAGTAGGGTGACAAACAGATAAAACTAGGAACAATAGAAACATTTAGAGATAAGTATAATATGCAGTTTTCAGTAGGGTTACAAACAGATACAACTAGGAACAATAGAAACATTTAGAGATAAGTATAATATGCAGTTTTCAGTAGGGTTACAAACAGATACAACTAGGAACAATAGAAACATTTAGAGATAAGTATAATATGCAGTTTTCAGTAGGGTTACAAACAGATACAACTAGGAACAATAGAAACATTTAGAGATAAGTATAATATGCAGTTTTCAGTAGGGTTACAAACAGATACAACTAGGAACAATAGAAACATTTAGAGATAAGTATAATATGCAGTTTTCAGTAGGGTTACAAACAGATAAAACTAGGAACAATAGAAACATTTAGAGATAAGTATAATATGCAGTTTTCAGTAGGGTGACAAACAGATAAAACTAGGAACAATAGAAACATTTAGAGATAAGTATAATATGCAGTTTTCAGTAGGGTGACAAACAGATAAAACTAGGAACAATAGAAACATTTAGAGATAAGTATAATATGCAGTTTTCAGTAGGGTTACAAACAGATAAAACTAGGAACAATAGAAACATTTAGAGATAAGTATAATATGCAGTTTTCAGTAGGGTGACAAACAGATACAACTAGGAACAATAGAAACATTTAGAGATAAGTATAATATGCAGTTTTCAGTAGGGTTACAAACAGATAAAACTAGGAACAATAGAAACATTTAGAGATAAGTATAATATGCAGTTTTCAGTAGGGTTACAAACAGATACAACTAGGAACAATAGAAACATTTAGAGATAAGTATAATATGCAGTTTTCAGTAGGGTGACAAACAGATAAAACTAGGAACAATAGAAACATTTAGAGATAAGTATAATATGCAGTTTTCAGTAGGGTGACAAACAGATAAAACTAGGAACAATAGAAACATTTAGAGATAAGTATAATATGCAGTTTTCAGTAGGGTTACAAACAGATACAACTAGGAACAATAGAAACATTTAGAGATAAGTATAATATGCAGTTTTCAGTAGGGTTACAAACAGATACAACTAGGAACAATAGAAACATTTAGAGATAAGTATAATATGCAGTTTTCAGTAGGGTGACAAACAGATACAACTAGGAACAATAGAAACATTTAGAGATAAGTATAATATGCAGTTTTCAGTAGGGTGACAAACAGATACAACTAGGAACAATAGAAACATTTAGAGATAAGTATAATATGCAGTTTTCAGTAGGGTTACAAACAGATACAACTAGGAACAATAGAAACATTTAGAGATAAGTATAATATGCAGTTTTCAGTAGGGTTACAAACAGATACAACTAGGAACAATAGAAACATTTAGAGATAAGTATAATATGCAGTTTTCAGTAGGGTTACAAACAGATACAACTAGGAACAATAGAAACATTTAGAGATAAGTATAATATGCAGTTTTCAGTAGGGTTACAAACAGATACAACTAGGAACAATAGAAACATTTAGAGATAAGTATAATATGCAGTTTTCAGTAGGGTTACAAACAGATACAACTAGGAACAATAGAAACATTTAGAGATAAGTATAATATGCAGTTTTCAGTAGGGTGACAAACAGATAAAACTAGGAACAATAGAAACATTTAGAGATAAGTATAATATGCAGTTTTCAGTAGGGTTACAAACAGATAAAACTAGGAACAATAGAAACATTTAGAGATAAGTATAATATGCAGTTTTCAGTAGGGTTACAAACAGATAAAACTAGGAACAATAGAAACATTTAGAGATAAGTATAATATGCAGTTTTCAGTAGGGTTACAAACAGATAAAACTAGGAACAATAGAAACATTTAGAGATAAGTATAATATGCAGTTTTCAGTAGGGTTACAAACAGATACAACTAGGAACAATAGAAACATTTAGAGATAAGTATAATATGCAGTTTTCAGTAGGGTTACAAACAGATACAACTAGGAACAATAGAAACATTTAGAGATAAGTATAATATGCAGTTTTCAGTAGGGTTACAAACAGATACAACTAGGAACAATAGAAACATTTAGAGATAAGTATAATATGCAGTTTTCAGTAGGGTTACAAACAGATACAACTAGGAACAATAGAAACATTTAGAGATAAGTATAATATGCAGTTTTCAGTAGGGTGACAAACAGATACAACTAGGAACAATAGAAACATTTAGAGATAAGTATAATATGCAGTTTTCAGTAGGGTTACAAACAGATAAAACTAGGAACAATAGAAACATTTAGAGATAAGTATAATATGCAGTTTTCAGTAGGGTGACAAACAGATACAACTAGGAACAATAGAAACATTTAGAGATAAGTATAATATGCAGTTTTCAGTAGGGTGACAAACAGATACAACTAGGAACAATAGAAACATTTAGAGATAAGTATAATATGCAGTTTTCAGTAGGGTTACAAACAGATACAACTAGGAACAATAGAAACATTTAGAGATAAGTATAATATGCAGTTTTCAGTAGGGTGACAAACAGATAAAACTAGGAACAATAGAAACATTTAGAGATAAGTATAATATGCAGTTTTCAGTAGGGTTACAAACAGATACAACTAGGAACAATAGAAACATTTAGAGATAAGTATAATATGCAGTTTTCAGTAGGGTGACAAACAGATACAACTAGGAACAATAGAAACATTTAGAGATAAGTATAATATGCAGTTTTCAGTAGGGTTACAAACAGATACAACTAGGAACAATAGAAACATTTAGAGATAAGTATAATATGCAGTTTTCAGTAGGGTTACAAACAGATAAAACTAGGAACAATAGAAACATTTAGAGATAAGTATAATATGCAGTTTTCAGTAGGGTGACAAACAGATACAACTAGGAACAATAGAAACATTTAGAGATAAGTATAATATGCAGTTTTCAGTAGGGTGACAAACAGATACAACTAGGAACAATAGAAACATTTAGAGATAAGTATAATATGCAGTTTTCAGTAGGGTTACAAACAGATACAACTAGGAACAATAGAAACATTTAGAGATAAGTATAATATGCAGTTTTCAGTAGGGTTACAAACAGATACAACTAGGAACAATAGAAACATTTAGAGATAAGTATAATATGCAGTTTTCAGTAGGGTTACAAACAGATAAAACTAGGAACAATAGAAACATTTAGAGATAAGTATAATATGCAGTTTTCAGTAGGGTTACAAACAGATAAAACTAGGAACAATAGAAACATTTAGAGATAAGTATAATATGCAGTTTTCAGTAGGGTGACAAACAGATAAAACTAGGAACAATAGAAACATTTAGAGATAAGTATAATATGCAGTTTTCAGTAGGGTTACAAACAGATAAAACTAGGAACAATAGAAACATTTAGAGATAAGTATAATATGCAGTTTTCAGTAGGGTTACAAACAGATACAACTAGGAACAATAGAAACATTTAGAGATAAGTATAATATGCAGTTTTCAGTAGGGTTACAAACAGATACAACTAGGAACAATAGAAACATTTAGAGATAAGTATAATATGCAGTTTTCAGTAGGGTTACAAACAGATAAAACTAGGAACAATAGAAACATTTAGAGATAAGTATAATATGCAGTTTTCAGTAGGGTTACAAACAGATACAACTAGGAACAATAGAAACATTTAGAGATAAGTATAATATGCAGTTTTCAGTAGGGTGACAAACAGATACAACTAGGAACAATAGAAACATTTAGAGATAAGTATAATATGCAGTTTTCAGTAGGGTTACAAACAGATAAAACTAGGAACAATAGAAACATTTAGAGATAAGTATAATATGCAGTTTTCAGTAGGGTGACAAACAGATAAAACTAGGAACAATAGAAACATTTAGAGATAAGTATAATATGCAGTTTTCAGTAGGGTTACAAACAGATACAACTAGGAACAATAGAAACATTTAGAGATAAGTATAATATGCAGTTTTCAGTAGGGTTACAAACAGATACAACTAGGAACAATAGAAACATTTAGAGATAAGTATAATATGCAGTTTTCAGTAGGGTTACAAACAGATACAACTAGGAACAATAGAAACATTTAGAGATAAGTATAATATGCAGTTTTCAGTAGGGTTACAAACAGATACAACTAGGAACAATAGAAACATTTAGAGATAAGTATAATATGCAGTTTTCAGTAGGGTTACAAACAGATACAACTAGGAACAATAGAAACATTTAGAGATAAGTATAATATGCAGTTTTCAGTAGGGTTACAAACAGATAAAACTAGGAACAATAGAAACATTTAGAGATAAGTATAATATGCAGTTTTCAGTAGGGTGACAAACAGATACAACTAGGAACAATAGAAACATTTAGAGATAAGTATAATATGCAGTTTTCAGTAGGGTGACAAACAGATAAAACTAGGAACAATAGAAACATTTAGAGATAAGTATAATATGCAGTTTTCAGTAGGGTTACAAACAGATACAACTAGGAACAATAGAAACATTTAGAGATAAGTATAATATGCAGTTTTCAGTAGGGTTACAAACAGATACAACTAGGAACAATAGAAACATTTAGAGATAAGTATAATATGCAGTTTTCAGTAGGGTTACAAACAGATACAACTAGGAACAATAGAAACATTTAGAGATAAGTATAATATGCAGTTTTCAGTAGGGTTACAAACAGATACAACTAGGAACAATAGAAACATTTAGAGATAAGTATAATATGCAGTTTTCAGTAGGGTGACAAACAGATAAAACTAGGAACAATAGAAACATTTAGAGATAAGTATAATATGCAGTTTTCAGTAGGGTTACAAACAGATACAACTAGGAACAATAGAAACATTTAGAGATAAGTATAATATGCAGTTTTCAGTAGGGTTACAAACAGATACAACTAGGAACAATAGAAACATTTAGAGATAAGTATAATATGCAGTTTTCAGTAGGGTTACAAACAGATACAACTAGGAAAAATAGAAACATTTAGAGATAAGTATAATATGCAGTTTTCATTAGGGTTACACACATAGATAAAACATAGCAGAAAACATCAAAATCTTGCAGCTTCAATTTCAGACAATAATACATGCAGTTATGGGCTATGTCGCTTCAAGAATTCATACACTTATTAGAGTTGTTGTTGTTGTGTCTTTCGGCTTTTCCCAGTTAGGGGTCGCCACAGCAGAACTCCGGTCTGCTAATGATTGTTAGTTGATTTTTTATGTACCGAGTTATTAGCCCTGATGCACAACCTTCAACAAAGGTACGCCCATTCACGCATGTCTCCACGCAGAAGACGCTCTAGCTGAGAATCGAACCAGACAGCGTCTTACTGTGAGGCGACAATGCTACTGCAGCACCACCACTGCGGATCATACACTTATTAGAGTATATGACTGAAATGCTTAGGGAGAGTTTGCAGGAACAGCAGCTGGTGATTAGTCGAGGTTTAAGCAGGGACACTGCCAATACTGTTGAAAGTGTAGTTTGAGGTTTTTTTTTAACTGGGTTAAGGGGGATTAGTAAGTTCGGCAGGTAGCATATTCCAGGTTTTGCC
Organism: Protopterus annectens; assembly: GCF_019279795.1. NCBI lineage: Eukaryota > Metazoa > Chordata > Ceratodontiformes > Protopteridae > Protopterus > Protopterus annectens. Next base: position 490,542,187 of record NC_056742.1, read on the forward strand.
TACTGAGATGGCGAATAGAGGGTCCCCAGCCACATTTATGCTCTTAGTTGTTTGTAGCAGCAGTTTGTCAGCAGAGTGTAGTGACCTCAGGTTGCTGTATGGTTTGATGATCTTATTTAGTGCTGGTGTTTTTTTGGGTTATTATAAGCTGGTTGTATCGGAGAAGACTGGGCCACTTTAGCCATCCTAGTTGAGTTAGGTTGATACAATGGTGGGTCCTAGACATAGCACCTGCAGCAAATCTAGCAATATGGTTGCAACAACTAACAAGTTTGGTAAGGGTGGCTTAGTTCAGGTTAGTGAAGAGGCGGGAGGCATAGAGGAGGGTAGATAGTAGGTGGGACTGAGCGATAGTGGTTTTTGCAAAAGAAGTGAGGAAGGGTTTGATCCTGTATAAGGAGCCCAGTTTTTTGTTGACAGACTTGATGGTTTGATTGACATGGATATCATATTTTAGGGCATTATCGACTGTGATGCCCAGGAGTTTTGTGTGAGTATCTGGGGATATAATAGTGCCATTGTTGGAACTTACAGTAAAGAATGGTGAGGAGGATTTGCAGGTGAGGCAAAAGATGAGCACTTTAGTTTTGTTGGGGTTTAATAGAAGCTGACGGTTTGCAAACCACTTTTCTATATCACTGAAAGTATTCTTGGTTAGGGTAATAAGCTCAGTTGAGGAGGAGGCGGTACATATTAAAGTAGAGTCATCCACGTCAATATGCAGATGGCCTTGGGAGTGATGGTGGGTAGGTCATTGATAAAGACTGAGAAGAGTAGTGGTCCTAGTTTGGAGCCTTGGGGACTCCTAGAGTAATGGGTCGATGTGTGGATAGGGTATTCTGTCATACAACTGCTTGTTGTCTATCAGACAGGTAAGATTGGAACCATTTTATAGAACTACTATTCAGTGAAAGTTCCTTCAGGGTACGGAGAAGCAGTTGGTGAACTGACCATATCAAATGCCTTAGAGAGATCTAGGAAGAGAGCTGAGGTAAGATTGTTATTGTTTCGGTTGATGTTGATAGTTGGAAAAGGACAGGAGGGCTGATGTGGTGCTGTGGTGTGGCCTAAAACCATGCTGAGAGTTGGCCAGTAGTTTATTTTGGGTGAGATGGTGCATTAATTGGTTGTGGATGCACTTTTCCATAATTTTGGCCAGTGGTGATAGTATGGCTATTGGTTGGAAGTTTGAGAGGTCTAAAGAATTCCATCTTTTATGAAGGGGAATGAAGTGTGGTTTATTATGATCGAGACAGGGTACACAATGGCATCTACCCCTTTTTGTAAATATTCTGGTGGGAGGAGATCAGCTGCCAGGGTAGTGGGCTTTAGTTTGTTAATTAGAGATTGGATGGTCGCTGTAGATATAGGTTAGAAGATGAAAGGGAGTGGGGTAGTGGTTGTGGAGGAGTTTTGAAAGGAGCTGGTGGGGGGTAGTTGATTAGCCTGTGATTAGATGGTTTTGTTAAAAAAAATTGATAATGATGTTAGCAAGGTTGCATGTTGAGGGGGTGGGGGTGGAGGTTTGGCCAGGGTGGAGCAGTTTGTTTATGCCTGCCCAAAATCTTTGAGGTTTGTTCTGATGTTTTTGCTGAAGGTGTTGATAGAAGCTTTTTCTGTCTAAGAATGTGGGTTTCTTGGTGTCATTCCTTAATTGTTGGAATTTAATATGGTCAAGTGGGTCTTTGGAGGTGCGCCAATTGTCCCATGCTTTATTTCTTGCCATAATTTTGGATTTGGTTACTTTAGAGAGCCAGGGGCAGTCTTAGTTTTGACTCTGAGGGTGCGGATAGGAGTGTAGGAATCTAGAATGGAGAGGAATTTAGAATTAAAATAGTCTACAGCATAATTTAGTGGAAGTTCTTTAAGTATGGCCCAATTGCATGCTCTGAGTTCATTCTGAAGGTCAGTGGAGTTAAAGTTCTTGTTGTTTTTGATATAATTATATAGAATTTGGTGGTGGTTATCTACTTTATGCTTAATGATGTAAGTGAGTAGGTGGTCACATATCATCTGGGAGGATACCCGTGTTATACAGGTCTGGGTGATTGTTGATAAGAATCCAGTCCAGGATACTGCCTTTGTAGTTGGATTTGTTTATTCTGGTGGGTGAGGATACAAGTTGGGTATAGATGTGAAGATTTATATGTGTGGTGGGAGATTCAGAGAAACAATTGTTTAGTCAATATTAACGTCTCCTAACACCATAGTTTCATGGGGGTATGTGTTGGAAAGCCATTGGAGGAAGTCTTCTAGGGTATTTGCATTGCTGCCTGGGGGGATATAAATGCAGGCAATGAATATAGTTTTACTTTTGTTATGCTGTAGTTTGCTAACTAGGACTTCTGCATTATTGAACAAGGGAGTTGTTGTGGGGCTAGTGTGACATCTATTGTGTTTTTAAACAGAACTGCTACTCCTCCACCTTTCCTGGGGTTACGGTCTAGTCTAAGAATGTTGTACCCTGGTGGGATAACCTCATCATTTTTAGTTCCTGGTTTTAGCCAGGTTTCTGTAAGACACAGCACATCAGGTGAGTAGGTGGCTAGAAGGGCATGAAGTTTATGGACCTTGTTGTTAATACCCTTGATGTTTAGGTGACAGGTCAGAAGAGAGTTAGGGGACCTTGAATTTGGCCATATGTTGAAGGTGGTAGTGGGCTAGGAGCTCGTGGGAAGGGTGGGTCCAGGGTTGGGGTGGATGTCTCCATCCTTCATCAGAGTAAATTGTACAGTGATTATTAGTTTCAGCTCTTTACCTATTATTTTATGATAATATCTAGTTTTGGGGGAGATGGTCTGTGGTCTAGTTAGTTGGTGGTTGCTAAAAGTGGAGAGGACAGGTTTGTAGTGAGCTAGGTGTTGGTCTGATTCACACAAGGTGGGAGCAGAGATGGTATGAGATATGGGGTGGTGAAAGCCAAGATAGGGCTGGTTTTCATAGATGGTGAGGAGATACAGCCCAGGCAATATAACCGAGAGGAACATAATTGGTCTCATCTTGATAAGGAATGTGGGTGGAGAATTAAGAGGGTTGTTGGCAGGAAGGGGTAGTGTATGGAGGGTGTGAGTCATCTATGATAGGTTGTAGGAGGGGGATGAGTGGTTTATTGGGCTTAAATTTAACATTAGTGGGGCAGGTGGATTTTGGGGGCAGGGTGGGGCACGGAGTGAGGGTGAGCAGGGTGGGGCTATACCAAGCTACAAGAATTTCCAGGGTCTGTGGGTATGCAGGCATACAAATTTACAGTGTTTTTACTCAGTTCTTTTTAAAGTGAGCTGCGATTTACTCAAATTTACTCAATTCTTTTGAAAGTGAGCAGTGTTTTACTCAATATTGTATTAAACTTAGTTTGTAGTTTAGCCAGACAATTTTACTGACTGTTGGGAGTAAGCAAGCTTTTAACCTGAAGTTTGTACAGATATTTATTTCTTTAGTAACTGTTAGATGAAGTAATCAGGGGGGAATGTGTTATACAGGCTTTTTGTGCTGTAGCATGCTTATTTTATTACTTATTACAGCAGCCTGACTAGGAAGTCTAAGAATGTTAAGCTATCTTTTACTGTAGACCCTAGGCTAGCCTTAGACCCAGTTCAGCCAAGCAATCTATTAGCACAACAGTGGTAAGACAACTTCTTTATCTGATGTTGTTAATCTTCATATCACTGATGGGACAGAGTCCCCAACTACCTTGTGTCACTTAGGTGGCCCTTATGGAAGAATATTCCTGAGCACCACTGAGCCAAATGAAGCTCTTCCTCTAGAGACCAAATCCAATTTGTAATGAGTTATAAAGGTATGAGGATTAGCCCATGTTGCTGCTGCACAGATATCGTCCAAAGAAGCTCCCGAGTGGAATGCCACAAGAAGTAATCATAGATCTAGTGGAGTGAGCTTTGATTTTCTGTGGTACAGATTTTTTTTCATGATGATAAACAAAGAGTATACAGTTTCTGAGCTATTTAGATAGGGTCACCTTAGAAACTGACTTTCCCATTTTAGGATCAGAAAAGGAAATAAATAGCTAGTCAGTTGTGCATTGTTTTTGTACTATCCAAATAGAATCTCAACTGTGTGTGTGCATATAACAAATGCAGGCAGTATTTTCCTTTATTTGAAAAATTTGGGAAAAAGACTGGTAGGTCAATAGTCTGTTTAATGGAGAAATACAAAATTATTTTAGAGAGAAAAAGGAAGGTTTTGTCCGGAGTGTACTCTGTCTTTGTGGAAGATCAAATAGGGATGTTTTATGCATAGAGCGTGGCGCTCACAAATTAACCTGGCTGATGTGATGGCCACCAGAAAAAGAGATTTCCAGGATAAGAACTTGATGTCACAATATGCAGCATGTTCAAAGGGAGGTTGCATCAAAGACTGTAGGACTGATGTGAGATTCCATGGTTATATAGGTTGCTTGATAGGAGGTCTAATGTGAGAGACTCCTTTTAGAAAAGTTTTACACAGACTATGTGAGATCAAAGAAGAATTCCCAAAACCATTATGGAAATTTGAAATAGCAGCTAGGTGGACTCATATAGTTGAAGCTGCAGCACCGTCTTCAAAGAAATTTGACAAGTAATCTAGTACTCCAGTAACTGGGGCTGAGTACGGATCTAGTTTTCTCTGCTTAGACCAAACTGAAAATCTCTTCCATTTGTCAAGATAAAGTTTCCTGGTGGATGGTTTGTGGGAGGCCAGAATAATATCACATACAGGGGAGGAAAGGTTGTTCTGCCTGGCGATCAGCAAAAGTGGAGAACCCAAGCTGTCAGTTTGAGGTTGGTTAAGTTTGGGTGACTCAACCTACGGGGGTGAGAAATCAGATCTGGAGTTGGATCCAGAATGCACAATCGGCATAGTAGGTGAGGCCAGAGAATGGGGAACCATACTTGTCGAGGCCAGTAAGGAGCTATGAGGATCACTTTGCTTTTAACCAAAGAGCTTTCTTCAAGAATTGGGGAATCAGAGAAATGGGAGGGCAAGCATATAGAAGTCCAATGGGCCAATAATGGATTAGACCATCCCTTGGGGACTCCCCCTGTGAGGGAATTAGGGCAAAGTAGTTGCTGCGTTTGTGGTTTGACAGGGAGGTGAATAGGTCGCAGCAAGGCTGGCCCCAATGGTTGAAAACTTTTGTTGCTATGGACGGATTGAGGGACCGCTCGTGAGGCAGGAGAATAGATTTGCTCAGGTTGTCTGCAATCATGCTGGAATCTCCATGAATATGCGTTGCTATCAGAAAGCGGTTGGAAGCTATCACCCATTGCCAAAGTCTCATGGCCACTCAACATAAGGGGTAGGACTTGCTTCCTCCTTGTTTGTGATATACCAGACTACTGACATGTCTGATTGGATGGCAATTGTTCCAGAAGGAAGGACAGACTAGAATGCTTGCAATGCTAAAAGCACTGCCTTCAGTTCTAGGACACTGATATGCAGATTGGCCTGTAATTGTGGAACATGTGCCTTGGACTGTCATTCCCTGAAAAAGCCCCCCCAACCTATCAGGGAAGAATCTATGGTCACAGTGGCTCTGGGCTGAGGCTGGAAGGGGTGGCTCCAAAGCTCTGTTTCTGGCCTCATCCACCAAATTAGGTCCTGTTTGCAACGATTTGTTATTGGAATCTGAAAGGGCAAGGGATGATGATTTGGGTACCACTGAGATAACAGAAACCATTGAAGGAGTCTCATGTTAAGTTTTGCAAGAGGAACCATTGTTATAGAAGCTGCCACAGAACCTAGGAGCTGGAGGACCTCTTACGCTGAAAGATTTGACAGAGTATCACCCAGAGTTGAAGCCTTAGTCTTGCGATCTGTGGTCTGGGAGAGGGACTAAACAGGAGTGGGTGTTGAATACTGCTCCTATGAACTCTATGGATTGGGTTGGCATCAGGTTGAATTTCTCCCAATTTATGGAAATTCCCAGAAGGTTTGCAAGAGAGAGGGTGTATTTTAGGGCCGTTACCATCAAATGCTTGGTGGGGGTGGTAAGGAGCCAATCGTCTAAATATGGAAACACCTGGAATCCTTGCAGTCTCAAGTGAGCTGTTACTACAGCCATGCACTTGGTGAACACTCTGGGGGGCTGTAGAGAGTCTGAAAGGCAGAGCATGGAATTGGTAGTGACTGGCTCCCAGCCGGAAGCAAAGGAGCCTTCTGGAACGTTTGTCCATTTTGATGTGGTAATATGCATCGTGAAGGTCCACTGAGTACATCCAATTGCCGTTCCTCAAAAAAGGGAGAATGGACTGAACCGTGACAATCCGGAATTTTTGTATGGATAACAAATTTGTTTAAATTGCTGAGATCCAAAATCGGCCTCCAGTCCCCTGTCCTTTTTGGCACCAAATAGAATCTTGAGTAAAATCAGGATCCACAGTGGTCTGGTGAGACTGCTTGGATGACTCTTTCTTGCCACATCTTTTTTATCTCTAGAGCTGATTCTTCCCTTTGATTGGGTGGAATGTCGGGAATTCATCTTGGTGGCTTTGTGTAAGAATAGAATGGGATGTGGTAACCTCTGGTTATCTTCTGCATCCAAGAATCAGTGGTTATCGATTGCCAGGCAGTGTGGTGCAGAGAGAAACGTCCCCTGACTGATTCCAGAGGAAAGCAATCGGGCTGCTCTTCAGGAGCGCTGATAGGACTGTCCAGAGAAAGAGTCTCTGTGTTCCTGGTTATGCGGGCCCCCTCTGCCTTGGTAGGGACGTCTTCCAGAAGAGTTACCCCCTCTGCCTCTGGGAGTGAACTCGCCATGTGTGTCATGAAAAAGACCCTGAGACTTTTTGTGTCACAAATTTCCACTCCTTTAATTTCTGGAGAAGGAATGCTGGGGGGTGGAAAAGCACACATCTACAGCAGACAGGGTCTTACCATCCTTCTCACACCTGGCTAGTGTCTCTTTCACTTTTGGGCTGAACAGGGAAGATGCTTCAACTGGAGTGTTCAGGAAGGAAGACTTAAAGGGGTCCATGAAATCATAAAGGTGCATCCAGGTGTGGCGTCTCATAACTACGTCTGAACCCGCAGTTGTTGCTGCCCCTTCGGTTGCATGGTATATTAACCTCATGTATGAGTTTGATATCAATTCCAGGGTTACGAGCTGTGAGGCAACTTTTGTCACTCAACTCCTCAGGCACCAGTCCTGATAGAGTTTGAGAGAGTTCAGAAATGAAATCTCTTTGGAGCCTAGTAAAATATGCCAGATAGTTCAAAGACTATATGGCAAAGGTCGATGAAGCAAAGACTCACTTCCCTAGGTCAACTGCCTGGGACTCCCTGTTAGGTGGATGAACAGTCTGGCTGTCTTCGGTGAGCTCTTTCTTTGTGGCTGCTGCCACCACCATAACATCTACTGGTAAACCTTTAGACAAATGTGGACTTTCCTTGGGGGGGGGGTAGAATCTTGTCTGGTCTCTGCGGGATTGGCTCAACAGAGTCAGGATTCTTCCAGGCGTGCTGCACCACAAGCTGAATGAGCTAGTCTGCAGGTGGGGTCACCCAAGAGGTAGATGGATGAGCAGGAAAGGCCTGTAGGAACACAGATTCCTCAGAAGAAGGGTTTTTGGGCTTCCAGTCACCCCTCTGTTTCAACATTTCAAGGATGTCTCCAAAGCAGACATCTTCATGGGGTGACCATGGGGACCCTTCCTCTTCATCGTAATCCATATCCTCTGTAAGAGACTCCTCAGGGGAGTCTATGTACTTCGTCTTGCACTTCAGTGGCATCTCTTCAGTGGGAACTTCTGAGGAGGCCTCGGAAGAAGGGGCACCCTGCAGTAGGGTTTCTTATGGCTCTCGTGCTCAATGTCCCAAAATGGTGGCTTGTGCCAGCTGCAGCTCAGGAGGAGGAGACGTCTGGGGTTCCGATGCTGGTGGTTTGCCTCCAGAGGCAAGAGTCCTCTCCATCACCAGAAAAGCAGGCCCGCCCAAAGAGGGATGGAAGCCCAGAACCGAAAAAGACAACCTTGGAACCGGGGTCACACCCGCTCCGTCGAGTCCATTCCAGAGAGAGGAGTCTCAAGAAGGATCAGTGCTGGCACCGTGGACGGAACTGCAGACATGCTCGGAACCGTACTTGGCACCGAAGAGCCTGTAGCCCAATCCTGGACCTGAGGAAGACATGGCTCCGAATGAACCGAAGGTCAAAGGGTTGGTTCCGGGGCCATAGTGAGGTCCACTAATAGCACAGAGGATGTGGGTACCGAAAGGGACGTCAGAGTGGAAGGCTTTGAAACCTGCAAGGAGGTCAAAGGAGGAGAATAGGATGGAGTCCGTGGAGAAACACTCCCAAGTCCGACAGGTGGTTGGGTCTTAGAAGGTGTAGGAATCCCACTGGCTGTCATCAGCTGGTCCACAAGGCACACCACATCAAGTTCAGTAAGGCTCCTGGTGAAACTGGTCAATATCCCGACAGGGACTCTGGCCATTTAAGGAACGGGCTATATACCTTACCGAGAAAGGGATCCACTGATGGGTCCATGTTGCAGTGTCCATCGGCACTATTGTCTCGAGTTTGGAGATGGGGAATGATGGAGCATCTGTCGTAGTCATGGATACCGTAGGTAGGCTCGGTGCCGTGACTGCACTCGGTACCGAGGTGGGTGTGGAGGTGATCACTAGTGTCTCAGCTATGAATGGAGCTGTAGTGATGGGTACTGGAGGTAAGCTCGGTGCTTAGGGTTGCCAACCATCCAGAATTCTTCCGGACTGTCTAGAATTAAGGGATACTGTCCGGAAGAATGGAAAATGCCTGTGTTGTCCAGACAAAATGGTGCACTGTGCACATTTTCGTTTAGTTTAAAAAAATTACATTTTTTTTTTTTTTTAGGGGTGTTCTTTAAGAAAGCCCTTTGCGTCCGGGTGCAGATGTCAAAAACAGTGTCTTTGAGACTGTTTACGTCTGTCTACTCACGGTCTTCCGCACGCGCAGAATTTGAATTATAAAGAAGACGGACTGTATGCTGAAAAGCCCCAGGCAAAGCACGAGTCTGGCTAGTGTTTGCTCTGAGTTTTCTCTAATCCAACACGGCGGCACGTTTCATTTTTTTTTTTTTTTCTTTTTCCCTCAGCTCATACTGTGTTGTATTTTAATGGGGCAGGGTGTTGCAGTCCTGAGAGTATGTCCTCCTGATGCCTAGTAGTAACTATGAACCTGTTTTCAGTTTGCCATCCATTTCCTATTGCAATATTACCGGCAGCTTACCATTTTTTAACGTAACATAGGCAATCAATTCTTCAAGGGCAGCATGCATTGATTCGTAGATGAAACACTGAAATATAAAATTGTTTGCTAGCAGCAACTTTTCATTAGTTGCAGATCTCTTTAATGTGGAATTTAGATGATGTTTTACTTCTGCACTCTGCAGAGATTGTGCATATTGACTGATATTGGTGGATTTTAATGACTTAAGTATGTGTGGCCATTTATGGTTGAAATGTTCTGAGTTGGGCAGTTTTGTCATTATTGGTTCATGCGTTTTGTTTCAATGCTTACTGGCAAAATGTTTACAAATATAAATTTAACACAGTCTAACAAGTGGTGCTGTTACTGTCATCACATCATCACTGTCAACAATAAGGCTTGTTGAGGGCAATGTGTTTGTGTGTGTGTCTAAAAGCTGCAAGTTGAACATTAGCCATATGTTTTTCATTCGCTTATCAATGAGAAATCAGAAGTGTACAGAAAAGTATCTACCATTTTTGAGAGGTTGTTGTTATATGAAAAGAACACCTATAGCATTACTTCTGCCTGATTACTGATGAGGCTTGTTGAGCAGCAGTGTCTGTCAAAGAGCAATATGGCTATCTTATTTATGTGAAGGCTTCACTGTTACATCTGATGTACCCTCTCTAAAGGGGCATGCATAGTCATCTGGGACAGTATGTATGCAGTGTTTTGTACTCAAGTACCCTATTATAACTCTCTGGATTTTTAGTGTGAATTGGTTTAAGGGAACTAACATATGGCCATTTTCATACGGTTAACATATCCAACATTTCAGAGGATTGTGTTGCCACAGCCTGGCAATATATGCTATTTAAGTATATCTGTAATATGCCAGTTTCATTAGAGATTCTACATGAGCGTACCAGTCTTAAAGTTGTGATGGCTGCTAATTCATGTCTGCTAGCTGTTATTATGTATTAAAATTTAATACAATCAGGAAGGTGAATCAAAGAACTTTTGCTTGGCTTTAAAAATGTGTGCAAGGGGCCTATGATTTGAAAAAAACCCAAAGGTAAACTTAATCCACCACTGGCCAGATGCATTTTCTTTGAATGTAGGTTTCAATGCTGTTTCAGTGAATGTGATTTTTAAAGGCAAAGAAGTATTAAAGCTATGTCTGTTTATGAGAGACTGTATTGCTTGTTTAGCAAATGGCTATTAGTGTTTGTACTGTAAAATTCAAAATAAAAGTTTTACATTAAATCCAAGTATCTGTAATCATTGTAGAAGTAAAGTCAAAAACAGTATGCACACAGAGTTTTGAACAGTATTTATGGCAACTGGGGAGAAATGGAGAGATAGCCAAGTAATTGGACACCAGAATGGCTGTGTGTGTGTGTGTGTGTGGGGGGGGGGCTACCGCATGCGAGGGGGGGGGCGCATGTGTGGGGGGTACCGCATTTTGCTTTCATGTACATGTCCAGAATTTTTGACATGAAAAGTTGGCAACCCCATCGGTGCAGTGACAGCACTCGGTACCTAGGTGGGTGTGACAATTTGTAACTTAGTTACAGGTGGTGCCGTAAACATTATTGATGCCGAAACAGGCGCTGTCAACATAAAGACAGTTGACGGAACAGAGGTCGGTGTCGTAGAGACTGGCTTTGGTTCCAATGACACTTTAGGCATTTTTGGTTTAGGTGGCTTGTTCAACTCACTAGAAGGTGAAGAAGGTACAGAATGTGGTCTCTTTTCTTTCTTAGAAGGGGGAGAACCCACTGATGCAGAAGGAGGCCCTTTAGAATTAACTTGTTCTTCCAATCACTCAGAGTATGGGAACTAAATCCCCTGCAAATACAGTACGGTGGTTGCACTGAGAGATGAGGCACTCCCAAACAATACACACAATTCTCATGAGAGTCACTGTTTGGCATTTTCCTGCTACATTTCAGGCATTGTTTAAAGCCTGATGTTCCTTTCTTTTCAGACATTCTAAACACTCACAACAAACATCCAAAGAGAAAAAGATATATATATATATATATATATATATATATATATTTTTTTTTTTTTTTAAGTAAAGGAAAGGAGGAAGAAATACCAGCGATGGTATTTAAGGATTATCACAAAGGGTAGGGAGAAAGGTACCAACAATGGTACTAAGGTTACCGAAAGGAAAAAGAAGCTCAATGGAATGGGTAAAAACTAGCGAAAGACAAAGACGAAATCAAGAAAAGTACAAGAAACACCTATCAAAAACTCTATTAAATATCAAAAAATATTTGACTTAGCCGAGAGTTGGCTTGAAGGCAGCTTTACGGCAATGCGGCAAATGAGATCTGAGGTAACAGGGAGAAGGGTATTATGGGTAAATGCTTAGCTCGAGAGTTTTTGGCTGGCGCGAGCTTGGTATAAGACCGATTTGGTTCCGAGCATGGAACCGACAACCCATCAGTGATGAATGAATGAGGATTAAGATTAACAACATCAGATCAACAGTCTTGCAGTCACTGTTCTGTTGTGAATAATCTGGCTGACTTGTGATCTTATTCTTTGAAGTCTTTCTTGGATGCGCTACAAGTGCATGTGTCTAACACCGCTCCTATGAATCTAACTGCTGTGTTGACTCTAGATGAGATTTTTCATAGGTGAGCAGCAAGCCTGAAAAATGTAGTTCCTTGCCTGCAGCAGTACATGCTGGTGGTTGTGGTGATGAGCCAGTCTTCTAGGTATGGAAACACTCAGAATTCTAACAGTCTGAAGTGAGCTGCTACATTGCCATACATTTGGTGAACACCCTGAGGGCTGTGGTCAGACCAAAGGGCAGGGGCTCTGAACTGATAATGACTGGCTTCCAGCTGGAAGCACAAAAATTTTCTGGAGCGTTTGTCTATTTTTATGTGATAATACATATCCTGAAGATCTATTGAGAACATCCAATCGTCTTTCCCTAAGAACAGAAGTATAGACTGAACTGTGACCATCCAGACTTTGGTTTGTTGAACTGACTTGTTCAAGACACTGAGACCCAAAATCTGTCTCCAGTCCCCTGTTTTTTTGGCACTAAAAAGAATCTTGAGTAAACTCTGGATCCTAATTGGTCTGGTGGGATTGCTTGGATGATTCTTTTGTCTAGCAGTTTTTGAATTTCTAAAACTGCTGCATCCCTGTGACTGGGTGGAATGTCTGGGATTCTCTTTGGTTGTTTTGAAAAGGGACTATTGTAACCTCTGATTATAACCCTCAGCACCCAATTGTACAATGTTATGTTTAGCCAGGCAGGTAGGTGCAGTGAAAATTGTCCCTGAATGCCTCCACAGGACGGCAATCGGGCCTCTCTTTAGGAGTGCTGAAAAGAGTTACCAGGGAATGAATCCCTGGAACCCTGATTTTGTGGGCCACCTCTGCCTCTAGCATGGTGTCTTCCATTGTAACACCCCCCCCCTCTGCCCCGGGGGGAGTTGGTAGCACGCAAGTCCTAAAAAGGCCCTTGGCTTTACTCATAACTTACTACCATAGCTTTACTCCTCTGGTTCTTGGAGTAGAGCCGTTGAGGAATGGAAAACAGCACTCCAATGGCGGAAAGGGTCTTTCCATTTTCTCACGTCTGACAACAGTCTCTAACTTTGGGGCCAAAAAGAGTATGTTCCGTCAAAAGGAACATTGATGAAAGAAGACTTAAATGGCTCCACAAACTCACACAAGTGCATCTAGGCATGTCTTCTCATAGCTATGCCAGAACCTGCTGCCCTAGTAGCCCCTTCAGCTGTGTGTGCAATGAGCCTCATGGACAAATTGCATATTGAAACAATGGTTGCCAGCTGGGAAGCTACTTTATCCTGCACCCTCTTGGCTATAGTTCCTGTTACAGTATCTGATAGCTCCTTTATCACATCTTATTGAAGCCTGTTGAAATATGCTATAAAGTTCAAGGACCTAAGCACGAAGGTCGATGAAGCATATACGTGCTTCCAGGATCTATCCATCATCCTAGACTCTTTATTAGGAGGATGGATAATAGGACTTTCATCAGCAAGTTCCTTTTTAGTGGCTGCTGCAATCACTATAGCATCTACTGGAACCCCTTTAGCCCAATGTTGCTGATCTGCGGGAGCTGACAAAATATGGTCTGGTCTCTTGGGAATTGGTTTGATGGAATCAATAATTTTCCAAGCCCACTGCACAATCAACTTAATTAGATCATCAGCAGGCGGAGAGATCCAAGAAATAGATGGTCATAGATGAAATGCCTCTAGATATAATGACTCTTCTGAGGAAGGCTGTTGGGAGGTCCTGCCACCCCTCTGCTTCAGGATCTCCAGAATGACATCGAACAAGACATCTTCCGGGGGTGACTTTGGAGAACCTTCCTCTTCATCAAAGTCAGTATCCTCTGTGCAAGACTCTTCAGGAGAGTCCAAGTGCTTCCTCTTGCATTTTCTCTTCAGGGGTCCCTCTGTGGGATGAGCCAGGGAGGTGTCTGAAGAGGACATAACTGCCATGGCTGAATCCTGAGGTTTCTGTGCCCGCTGTCCCAAGGTGGAGGCTGGAGGTAGCTCTGGGAGAGGGGAAGGGCAGGGATTCTCTTCTGATGAGAGAGGCATCGACTGTGACCCCGTAATGGATAAGGCCCCCTCCATGGCCCAGAAAGCAGGCCCCCCCATAAAGGAATGGGAGCCCAGAATTGAAATGGACTCCTTCAAAACTGTGGTCCCATCCAGCACCAAGGTAGCTGCTCCCGAGCCCGAAGCCAGATTTGAACTTACGTCTGTTGAAGCCCTGAGAAGTATGCATGGCTCTGACAACATTGGCATTGATCCACAGTCCTCAGAGCTAACAACGAAGCTCCGACCCCAAAAGGTCTTCGGTTACAATTGAACCGAATAGCTCACAGTAGTCATTAGCACTGGAAAAAAAGATCTCACTGGCACCGATACAGTCGACACTGGGACTGTCGGAACTGGGAACTCCGAAGGCTCAGTTAGAGTCAGAGGAGGAACGAGAACTGGTTTACAGATGTAATGTTCAAAAGCCAGAAGTGCTAGGAACCAAAGAAGTGGCTAATTACCCTGCTGACATGAGCTCATCCACCAGCCTCAGAAGATTGGACTCTGTGAGGCTCTTGGTAGAATGGACCGAGGAGACTGACAGGGTCTGGGGTTTGTCCAAGAATGGGGTTGGAGGTTGGTCTTCAAAAAGATCTATTGTTGGAGAATATCTTGTGTGGGACAAATCTTTAAATGAAAACTCAGTTCTGAGACCAGTGGAATGGGGGAAGAGGGAAATTGCCTGATATGAAATATTAGTGGGTGCCAGAATTGTTGGTGCAGAGGTCGGCTCTGATAGTGGCAGCTGCTTTCCATTAAAAACATCACTCAAACTATTTCTAGTTATTCTTCTATGAAAATTATTTAAAAAATTCTATGCTTCAGATTTTCTAACATCCAAATAAATCAAGAACTGCTCTTGAATGTCACGTAAGAAGTTGGGAATCCCTATTTTGAAATATATGCTTTATCATCACTTATTAAAATAATACCAACTACTATGGATTAACCCAATTTATACAACTAAATGGAAAATGATACAGAAAATATATAGTGGAACAGCAATAATAGTATATTTAAATTATATAACCAAATACTAACAACTTTATATGGTTATTGAAAGAATATTTTATAAAATATTGATAAACCATTAGATTTATACTATATAAATATTGCACAAAGTTTTTAAAATGTATTTTTGAAAATTCTGATATAAAAAGCATGGTTCTTTATGTTTCCTATCACCTTTACTGAAGATTGTATATACTCCTCAAACATTTCTAAAATGTTGACCTTAAAAGATAATTTAATATGTTGAAATCCATTTTTGAATGGTGAATATATTCACTTCTGAATTTTTAATGATCAGATATGACCTTGATATGAATATCTGGCTTACTTTACAAAGCTTTAGACAATACATAACTAAAAATGGAACTAATGCCAAATAAAACTAAAGAACATTTACCTTCAAAATGGAATTGTTAAATCTGAATTTAATGATTAATTTAATAAAGCATACTTATCCAATATATATAAATGAATAAGAATTTATAAATTATATATTAAAAGAAATTATTGGGATTATTCTACACAAATATCAGTCTTAATTGATGAAGATAAATAGTTTTGCAGTCATCACCAACATCTTTTCATTACATTGAAAATTATATTCTTGGAAGTATTTGCACAGAGCTTTTATCATTCCTCATACAATAGAAATTATGTATAAAAAACAAGATATTAGATGCTGGAGATGCAAATTTACTTTAAAAGCAGATTGGCAATATATATTTGTAATGTTGTACAACCTTTCTGGAAAGAAATTAATAAGTGTTTGCAAGAATTATGGTTTGATAAATTCAATGTCACTAAGCCTCTAGGTCTATTTAATGCTGCAATTCCTAGCAACATTCTAAAATCCCAAATATCTTCTAACAGCAGCTAGAAAAGTAGTAACTAAACACTCGAAAAATGAGACTACACCCTTGATTCTGGAATTTAATACTGTTAAAGTTGTATGTCAGAATGAAATAAGAACAATTAAGATGAGAGCCATCAAAACTACTCCTGATTATAGCGATTGGTTGAAGATAAATACTTTATGGCTGAGACCATATGTTCCGACTTTAGAAAAACTCTGAAGTAAAACTAAATCTGTGTTTTGGCAAATTATATATACCAACTCTTAAGTTTGTGCTACAGTGGGGAACAGGTTAAATTTCCCATTAAAGCATGTCCATGTAGATCACTGAACAGTGGGGCTTGGGGAATTTACCCTTTTCCCTACTATTGTGCGATATCAGATTCAGTATATATAATTTCCAGGGGGTGCTGCAAAAAAAGAGGTTATGTTCTTACCATAATGTTCCATGTGTGTTGTCGATCTTCATTTATCCTTGACATATGGGACTATGTTCTGACCCTCGGAACTGGCTCGACTGCTATAACAGCAGATTGAGTTTGCAGCTATACAACAAAGACAGAAACAGCTTTATAGAAACAGAAGAGGCTATGTCTATGGTCATAAACAAGGCAATAGATACCCAGGACAAGAGTCTGATACTCCAAGGAGTCTGAAGGTGGGTGGGAAGTCAGGGATACATGAAGATCGATAACACAGATGGAACATTATAATGAGAACATAACTTCTTTATCTGATGATGTCAATCTTCATTTATCCTTAACATATGGGACAGAGTCCCCAGCTACCTTAGAACTTGGGAGGCCTTACAGAAGGATATTCCTGAGCACCACAGAGTCAAAGGACACTCTTCCCCTGGAGACCAGATCCAATTTGTAATGAGTGATAAAGGTATGTGGAGAAGCCCAGGTTGCTGCTGCACATTATTTTATCCATGGAAGCCTTTGAGTGAAAACCAGTAGACGTGGCTATTGCTCTAGTAGAATGCACCCTCACTGGTCATGGTAATTGGAGATTCTTATTGTAAATGAAAGTAATACATTCTCTTAACCACCTTGATAAACTGACTTTTGAAACAGGGTTACCCAGAGATGGACCTGAAAGAGAGATAAATAACCGGTACAACTTTCTAACATCCTTAGTTCTGTTGAGACAGAAATGCAATTGCCTGTAAACATCCAACAAATGTAAACAATATTCACCCTTGTTAGAAACATTTGGGAAGAAGACTGGTAAATCAATGGATTGATTAATGTTTGTTTCTGAGACCACCTTAGGAAGAAAAGATGGGTTGGTTCTTAGCGAAACCCTATCCTTATGAAAGGTTAAATATGGAG
This sequence comes from Protopterus annectens, assembly GCF_019279795.1. Taxonomy (NCBI): domain Eukaryota; kingdom Metazoa; phylum Chordata; order Ceratodontiformes; family Protopteridae; genus Protopterus; species Protopterus annectens. The sequence goes on from NC_056742.1 coordinate 490,559,164, forward strand.
GGTTTGAAGATAATGCTTGAATCTCTGAAATTCTTCTGGCTGAGGTAATGGCCATCAGAGGCTGAGGTAATAGCTATCAGAAAAATGGTGTTCCATGAAAGAAGCTTTAGGTCACAAGTAGCTGCTGGTTCAAAGGGTGAAAGGACCAAGGACTGCAGAACCATGGTAAGGTCCCAAGGAGTCACAGGGTATTTATAAGGTGGTATTAATCGCAGGGTTCCTTTCATAAATATTTTACGTAGTCTATGTGAAAATAAAGGGCAGTCTTCAAAGTCACTGTGGAAATTGGAAATGGCAGTTAGTTGGACTTTAGTTGTAGAAGCAGAAGCTCCTTGATCAAAAAGCATAGCTAAAAATTCTAATACCATTTTGACTGAAGAGGAAAAGGGATTAAGACCATTACTGTGTGCCCAAATAGAAAATTGTTTCCACTTGCTGTGGTAAAGTTTCCTGGCGGTGGGTTTATAGGAAGCCAACACAATTGCTTGGACTGGAGAAGAAAGGTTATTTTGCCTGGCAATTAGTGGAATCGGAGAAACCAAGCTGTAAGCTTAAGGTTCTGTAGCTTGGGGTGCACCAGTCCCTGTGGATGGGACAGGAGATCCGGATATGTATCCAGTTAATGGAAGGTGAATTAGGTGAGGCCACAGAAAGGGGAACCAGACTTGTTGAGGCCAAAAGGGGGGCAATGAGGATCACTTTGCTGTTCAACCTGATGGCTTTCTTTAAGAAGAGAGGAATCAGTGGAAAGGGGGAAGGTATAGAGAAATCCCGAGGGCCAATAATGAAGGACAGCATCTCCTGGGGACTCCCCCTGAGAGGGAATTAGGGAATAGTAGTTGCTGCAGTTGTTTAGGGGAGACACAAAAAGATTGCAGCAAGGCTGGCCCCACTGACGGAAAATCTCCTCTGCCACTTTGGGATTGAGAGACCACTCATGAGGCAAGAGAATGTATCTGCTCAACTTGTCCACTATCACATTTGAACTCCCTGGCATGTGTGTTGCTATTAGAAAATGGTTAGAAGAAATCACCCACTGCCATACTCTGAGATCTTCTCGACACAGGGGATAAGACCTGGTTCCACCCTGTTTGTTGATGTACCAGACTACCGACATATTGTCTGAATGAATCACAATAGTTCTTAGGGGGTGGGCATCTTGAAAGGCCTGCAAAGCTAAAAGCACTGCCCTCAATTCCAGAACATTGATATGCATATTGGCCCTCAATCAGGGACCAAGTGCCTTGGACTGTTCTGCCCAGATAATGCCCCCCACCCCATCTGGGAGGCACCTGTGGTCAACCATGGCCTTGGGCTTAAGTGAAGGAAAGGGTGGGCCTAAAAAAATGTTCTCACATTGCATCCACCAGGGTAGGTCCTCCTTGCAATGACTGGTGATTAAAATGGGATGTGTCAAGGGATGAGTCAAAAGCCACTGCAGAAGTGTCATGTGAAATCTTGCCAGTGGGATCAGGGTGATGGCTGCTACCATGGCTCCAAGAGCTTGAAGAACTAATACTGCAGGTACCCTATTGTTGGAAAGAATGGCTTGTACTTGGGACATTATCTTTTGCAACCTGTGAAGAGGAAGAGAAGCTGTACAAGTGGTGATATTCAGATGGGCTTCTATAAACTCTAAATCTTAAGTTGGACTTAGATGTGATTTTACTGGATTCACTGGAATTCCTAGAGAAGGAAAGAGATGCAGACTGAAATCCAATGTTTGATGTAGTAGATGCCTGGTGGGAGCGATGACCAGCCAGTCATCAAAGTATGGAAACAAACAGAATCTGTGCAGTCTCAAGTGAGCTGTTACTGGCGCCATGCACTTGGTGAACACCCTGGGGGCTAAGGTGAGATCAAAGGGCGCTGACTTGATAATGACTGGCTCATAGCTAAAAGAGGAGCGCTTGTCCATTTGTATGTGGTAATCCACGTCCTGAAGGTCTATGGAGCACATCCAATTGTCTTCCTCCAAGAAAGGCAGGATAGACTGAACCGTGACCATTCAGAGTTTTGTTTGCTGAACAAATTTGTTCAGGAGGCTGAGCTCTAGGACTGGTCTCAAGTCACCTGGCTTTTTTGGCACCAAAAAGAACCTCGAGTAAAATCCGGATCCTGTCTGGTCTGGTGGGATTTCTTGGATGACTCCTTTTCTAGCATCTGTTGAATTTCTAGAGCTGCTTGATCCCTCTGATTGGGTGGAACATCGGGGATTCTTCTGCCTAATCTTGGAAAGAGCGTGAAAAGGATGTAGCATCCTCTAGCAATAATCCTTTGCACCCAAGTACCTGTGGTTCTCTCCAGGCTCGAGTGCAAGGACAACCTTCCTGCAACTGCCTCTTTTTAGGAGCGTTGGCAGGGCTTCTCTGAGAAAAAAATCTATGGAATCCTGATTTTGCGGGCCACCCCTTTTGTGAGGTCAACATCTTCCATTAGAGCTCTCCCCTCTGGCTTGAGGGCAGCCAACACCACATGCATCCTGAAAAGGCCCTTGGGATTTTTTGAACCAAATTTTCCCATTCCTCTTGTTCCTGGAATACAGCAGCTGGGGAGCCGAAAAACATATGCCCACTGCAGATAGGGTCTTTCTATCTTTCTCACATCTGACTAGGGTTTCTCTAACTTACCAAATAATGACGATCTGTCAAAAGCAGCACTGACGAACGAAGACTTAAATGGCTCCACAAACTCATACAAGCACATCCAGGTATGCCTTTTAATGCTAATGCAGGAATCCACTGCCCTGGTAGTCCCTTCAGCTGCAATGGCAATGACCCTCACAATTCACTTGGAAATAGACTCCAGGATAGCTAACTGGGAGGCCACTTTATCTTGAACATCCTCAGACAGGGCTCCTGCAAGGGTATGCAACAGTTCCTTGATCAGATCCTTTTGCAGTCTAGTAAAATGTGCCATAAAATTCAAGAACCATAAGGCGAATGTTGATGATTTTCCTTCTCAATTGTGTTGAATGTTGATGATGCATACACCTGCTTTCCAAATCTGTTCATTACCCTGGACTCCTGGTTAGGGGACAAACAGTGGAACTCTCTTCTGCAAGTTCCTTCTTGGTGGCTGCCGCAACCACCATGGCAGCTACTGCTAATCCCTTAGCCCAAAACTGATGGTCCTCTGGCGCTGAGAGAATTTTGTCCGGTCTCTTGGGGATGGGCTCTATGGAGTCAGGGACCATCCAAGCCTGCTGCATGATCAACGTAATGAGCTCATCAGCAGGTGGGGTCACCCAAGAGGTAGATGGGCAAAAGCAACAAAGGCTTACAGGCACACAGACTCCTTTAAGGTAGGGTTTCACCTGTTTCAGGATTTCCAGAATGTCTCCAAAGGAGACGTCTTCTGGGGGTTAACGTGGGGAACCCTCCCCATAATCAAAGTCAGTGTCCTCTGTGACATATTCTTCTGGGGAATCCAGGTGTTTCCTCTTACACATCTTCTTCTGGGGCACCTCCTCAGTGGGAAGCTCTGTGAAGGACTCGGAAGAAGGACCATGTGCAGGGGTATCCGGCAGCTTTGCTGCTCACTGTCTGGGTGTGGAGGTTGGTGGAAGCTCTGTAAAAAAAAGGTCCCAGGATGAAACTCAGATACAGAAGGGGCCAGCTGAAAAAGTACAGTTGTGTACACTTACCATATATGTAGATGTTCGAGTGTATTCACTGTTGCAGTCGTCACCTGTGGGGGTTAAACCCTGCTGTGGTAGCCCTCTGCCAGCCCGAATACTAGAGTCAATGTTTTTCTGTGTCAGCTGCTGTCACTTGTGGACTGACATCAGGTCCTCAGTGCAATAAAGCAAGGCAGCTGGCACCATTACATCAGTTTTTCTTGCCCTAACCAGTCAGAAGTTGAAGGAAATATGGCAAAGTGGTCATGGTGGTTAAAAGACACCCTAAGAAGCTTATGTCTCCCTAAGGAAAGAGGATATAAGGGCGAAGGAAGGAGGGAGGGAAACCAGGACTGCAACAGTGAATACACTCGAACATCTACATTTATGGTAAGTGTACACAACTGTACTATGTTCTTTGTGTTTCACTGTTGCAGTCATCACCTGTGGGAGGATTCCCAAAGCTGAGGAGAGGGGTGGAAGGATTAGTTAGAGACCTAGGCATGGGTAAGCAAGCCCTGCAGAATTGCAGAGGCAAACTCTGCCCTAGCCTTAGAGAAAAGAGGTAGGTGGTAATGCTTTGTAAAGGTATGGACTGAGGTCCAGGTGGCAGCTTCCAAGATGTCCCTGGTGGGAACTCCTCTGAGGAATGGTGTGGAAATGGATGCTGCTCTAGTGGAATGGGTACAAATAGACTTAGGGGATGGTGGCGTTTTATCCATCTGGAAATGGCTTGCTTGGAAATGGGCTTGCCCTCTGCCCTTGGGGCACAGTTGGCAAGAAGTTGGTCCGCTTTCCTGAAGGGCTTAGTATGGTCCAAGTAGTATCTGAGCTGTCTGTGCACGTCTAGTGAGTGCAGAATTCTTTCCCCCTTGTTTTGAGGGTTAGGGAAGAAGGTGTGTAGATGAATGGCCTGGTTGAGGGTCACATTAGACACCACCTTGGGCATAAAGGAGGGGTTAGTCCTCAGGGAGACACTGTCTGCATGGAAAATGATGAAGGGCTCAATGGCCATCAGTGCCTGAAGTTATGAAACCCTTCTGGCTGAGGTGATAGCTAGTAGGAAAGCAGTCTTCCAGGAGAGGAATTTCAGTTCTGCTGAAGCAGCAGGTTCGAAAGGTGGTAAAGGTTAGTTTTTCCAAAACATAATTCAGGTCCCAGGGTGGTGTGGGTGGCCTTCTGGGAGGTCTGACATTAGAAGTACCTCTGAGGAATTATTTAATCAAAGGATGTGAGAAAAGGGGCTGGTCTGTATCAAAATGAGCTGAAATTGCTGAGGCGTGGATTTTAATAGAAGAGAAGGAGAGGTCACTATTGAGTAACTCCACTAGACAGTCCAGGATAGGATCTGGTGCTGGGCCTTCTGGCCTCTGTGATAATGTCTAGGACCGGTTTGCTTAACAGGTGCCCCTTTCCTGTCCTTAGAGTATTAGCCATGCTGACAGTATGAGAGTCTGCAAGTCTGGGTGCAGCATTCTCCCCCCCACTTGAGTCAAGAGGTCTGAGATCAGGTGAAGCTGCCTGGGAGGCTGTGATGTCAGACTGCGCAGCATGGGGTACCAATGCTGTCTGGGTCAATTTGGAGCAATGAGGATGGCCTTTGGTCTCTCCTCCCTTATCTTGATCAGTACCTTGGGAATAAGAGGCAGAGGAGGGAACGAGTACACAGAGAGGGAGTTCCAGGGGAAGGTCAAGGCATCCACCTTCCACGCTAAGTGGTACTACTCCCTGGTACAGAATTTTTTTTAGCTGGTGGTTGAGGTGCGAAGCAGAGAGACCCACCTCTGGATTTCTCCATTCCTGAGTGACTTGCAAAAAGATCTTTCTGTGGAGTTGCCATTTGTGGGGATCCAGTAAGTTTCTGCTTAAGTGGTCTGCCAGGGTGTTGTTGATGCCTGGTAGGTATTGGGCTATTAGGTGTAATCCCATGGAGGAGGCTGTCAGCTACAGGTTCATGGCTAGCCTGCACAGAGGGTAAGATTGGGTCGCTCCCTGTATGTTGATGTACCACATTACTGTGGTGTTGTCTGTTTTGATAAGGAGGACCCCTGGCTTGAGATGGGGTTGGAAGGATGTCATTGCCTTTTGTACTGCCATTTCCTTCTGGTTGATATGTAAGGGAAGGTGCTGGGCATCCCAAAGACCTTGGGTGCACCTGCCTACTAGGTGAGTGCCCCAAGCAATGTCTGCAGCGTCGGTGATGATCATCTGCCCGGTAGGGCGGAGGATGAAGGGAAGACCCTTGTTCTTGGCACAGGCCCCTGCCCTCCAGAGAAACTTGGCCCTTATACAGGGGATCAGAGGGAGAGAGGTCTCTAAAGGCTGTAAGTGTTGACACCAAAGGTTCTTTAGATTCCACTGAAGCTTTTTTATGTGAAGCTTGGCCAGAGGAATTAGAAGGATGCAAGATGCCATGTACCCAAAGGCTTGCAGGAACTTCCTCGCCGTGAGGTGACTTTTGGATGCCAGCTGGGTACAGTAGAGAGGCAGGAAGCTCTGCTTTTTTGGGGATAGGAAGGCCATTTGGGATGCTGTGTCCAGCAGTGCTTCCAAGAAAATGCTCCTCCTGGAGGGTGTTTGCTTTGATTTCTTCTCGTTGATGGTGAACTCTAAGAAAGTTAGGAGGGTTTTAACAAAGAGGAGGTCCTACAGCAGCTTTTCTTTGCACGTCATCCAGATAAGGGTTAATCTGTACATTTTTCTCTCTGCAATATGCTATGACGAGGGCTAAGCATTTGGTGAATACCCTGGGAATAGTAGATAAGCCAAAGAGAAGCTCAGAAAACTGAAAGTGTGTGAGCCTGCTCTGAAGTGCAGGAATTACCTGTAGGATTCCCTTATGTGGATGTGGAGGTAGGCATCTTTTAGGTCTACGGTCACTAACCAGGCAATTTTTGTCAGCATAGGCAGTAGCTGCTGCAAGGTTAGCATTTTGAATTTGGGGACCACCAGGGAGGTGTTCAGAATGGATAGATCCAGGATGGAGGGCCAAGTGCCCTCCTTTCTGGGAACAAGGAATAGCCTGGAATAAAAGGCTTTGCCTGTTTGATCTGTGGGAACAGGTTCTACTGCCCCCTGGGATATGAGAGTTTGGACTTGTTTTAATGCCTCTGCCCCCTGATTCAGAGGTAAGTCTGGGTTACCCTCTTGGAATTGGGAGTTCATTGAAAGTGAATTTGTATCCCTGAAAATGATCTTAAAGACCAATTGGTCCTTTTTTACAGACAGATAATTTTCTTTGCAGAGGGAGAGGCTTCCTCCTAGCTTTTGGTGGTTGAAAGGAGGGCAGGGGGGGAGTGGGAGTCATTGAGACTTTTTGCCATAGAGGGATGGCTTAGAACTCCCTGCCTTTGGGGCGGAAGTGGTCCAATGTTTGTTTCTCTGCTGTCCCTGGGATAGGGGCCTGGGTGGTCTGTCCCTGTGGGCCTTACCTTGCCCCTGTCTGCTAGGTGCAGGAAAGGACCAGTGCTTAGAGGGAAAATTCCTGCTGAATCTAGGAGGTTGTACCTGAAAGAAATCTTTTACTGTTTGCATTGATTTTGCTTTGTCTTCCATCTTTTTAAGCACCTCTTCTGTTTTACTCCAAACAAGCGGTCCTTATCCAAGGGTGCATCAAGTAATTTAGACTTGACATGATCAGGCAGAGGTTGTTTCTTCAACCATGCATGTCTCCTAATGACAGATCCTGACACTGCTGCCCTGCTTGAGGCTTCTAGTGCATTAAATGCACAGTGAAATAAGTGTTTGGCCACTTGACAAGTAGGGAAGTAAATAGTGTGGGAAGAAATAGCCAGGGAATTGTTATGGCTAGGCTTGTATAGGCCCTAGGGCCGATAGCCTAGTACCAACCTATGAACCTATGAGTGCAGTAAATCTGCTAACTCTTTAGAATTGGCACAGTCGGGAAAGGTAGAAATCTTTTGCTTTAATAGTTCCAAAGTGTGCTGTTGATATTTTAACATATGGAACTAACAGTTGAGTGCTCTGATAGCTAAGGTTGCAGAGGTGTAAACTTTTACCCCATCTGTCCAGAGCTCTGACATCCTTGTCAGAAGGAGTAGGATTCTTTGCAGAACTAGCCCTAGCTCCTTTAGGTCCCTCTGTAATGACCTCTGGGTCTGCAGCAGGATTTCTGTACAGGTATTTGTGAGAATCTGGTTCTCTGTAATACCTGCCAGGTTTACTGGGAGCAGGTGGGAGGGCATCAGAGGCTAAGCGGGATTCATGGAAACCATCTTCCACCACTTCTAAGATAGGGGGGGGGTGGCCCGGGGTCTGTGCTGGGGCAAATCTAGAAACTCTCTTAGCCTTTTCTTAGTCTGAGGGAAGTCCTGAGATTCCCAGTGGAAATGTTCTCTGAGGGTCTGAAGGACTTTCCCAAAGGAACGGTCTTCTGGTGGGGAGGCAGAAGAAATGGATTTCTCTGCATCTGAATCCTCATAAGCAGTCAGAGACTGTTGTTCCTCTGCAAAATCTGAATAATCAGATTCCTCAGAATCCTGCTCTGTCATTAGTTCAGGAGAAGGGTGTCTTCCTTTTAGAAGTTGTGGCCTGACTGTTCCTGATAAGGGAGATAAGATCCTCTGCCATCTTAAGCATTTAGGCTTGGGGTGGTGAAGCAGGAGTAACATGGTGGCTAGAGGTAGATTTTCTAGGAGAGGCCTAAGAGTATCCATCGGTCTGAGAGAAACTGTAGTCGGATGAGAAGACATCAGTTTTTGTCTAGAATCGGTAGTGCAAAAGGCCTCCTGGGAAGCTGGTGCCTGCGTTGTGGCTCCGGACCTAACCAAGGCAGAGACAACTAAAGGCTTGGAAGACGAAGATTTCTGAGGCATACCGGACTCCGAAAGGGTCTTGGTAGAGGCCTGCGTAGATATTGTATTGAGCATCAGGGGCTGTGAAAGTGCCTCACTGAATTCCAGTGACTACCTGCTTAGCAGTAAGGTCGTCGCAAGGCTTAGCCTTGTGTGGTCTGTCTCTATCTTTATCCATATGTTTTTTCGGAATGTCTAGATTGTTGGCTGACAGATGCCATTTATGAAGATGGAGGACAAAAGTACCTGTCTACAATAACAGCTCTACGACGAAAGGTTCTCGCTTTAAAGAGGGCACAGAAAGTACAGTTGTGTACGTACCATAAATGTAGATGTTCAAGTGTATTCACTATTGCAGCCACTACACTTGGGTTATCCTGCTGGCAGGCGACCCACAGTCGGCCCGAGTTCCAAAGCCCTGGTCCGGCGTCGGTTGCTGTCGCCTCTTCCCTGACGTCAGTGCGCCAGGGGGTATAAAAGTTGCAACCAACGCCATTTTCTTCAGTTTTTCTTGCCCCAGATGTCAGGTGCCCCCAGATATGAAGGCTGAAAAGATAAAAATATGCCAAACAACCATGCATATATTATTATAAACATTTCCTTAATCTACAAGCAAATACACCACATAGGTTGTATGGAGTTGAAGTAGTACAGAATAGTCCCAGCAAAGAGGGGGATGGTGGGTGGGTAACCCAGACTGCAACAGTGAAAACACTCAAACATCTACATTTATGGTAGGTACACAACTGTACTATGTTCATCGTGTTTCACTGTTGCAGTCATTACACTTGGGTAGAATCCCAAAGCTGAGGTTGGGTGGCTGGGTCTAGATTGGATTTGGCAAGGCTAACAACCCCTGCAGAACTGCAGTGGCAAAGCCTGCTCTGGATTTGGAGTAGAGAGATAGGTGGTAGTGCTTGGTGAAGGTGTGCACTGAGCTCCATGTTGCAGCTTCTAAAATGTCTTTGGTTGGTACTCCTCTGAGGAAAGCTGCTGCTCTGGTAGAATGAGGCCTAATGCCCTTAGGTACTGATTTGCCATGTTGTGCATAACAGAAGTGGATGCAGTGTCCTATCCATTTCGAGATTGTCTGCTTTGCAATAGGTTTTCCTTGTGATCCTGCAGCATATGCTACAAACAGTTGCTCAGTTTTTCTGAAAGCTTTTGTTCTGTCCAAGTAAAATCATAGCTGCCTGTGTATATCCAAAGTGTGCAGAAGTCTTTCCCCTTTATTCTGGGGATTTGGGTAGAAAGTAGGCAAATGAATGGTTTGGGTTTAAGGCCACATTGGAGACCACTTTTGGCATGAATGTTGGGTTCGTCCTTAGAGAAACCCTGTCCTGGTGAAAAATGAGGAAAGGCTCCACAGCCATCAATGCCTATAACTCCGAGACTCTTCTTGCTGAAGTTATTGCTAGGAGCAGAGCAGTTTTCCATGACAAGAATTTTAGATCTGCTGTGCTGGCTGGTTCAAATGGAGGTAGTGTTAGTTTTTCTAAAACAAAATTGAGATCCCAAGTAGGCACTGGTGCTCTCCTAGGGGGTCTTATATTCTTTGCCCCTCTGAGGTACTGTCGTAGTAGAGGATGTGAAAAAATTGGAGGATCTGTATTGTAATGAGCTGAAATGGCGGAGGCATGGATTTTAATAGATGAAAAAGATAGGCCTTTTGTCCAACATCTCAGTCAGGTATTGCAAAATCTGAGGAGTGTTAGGGGACCAGTGGATTGAGCCCTTGTGCCTGGTTCCAAGCACATAATCTATTCCATTTTTCTGCATAAGATTTCCTAGTGCTGGGTCTCCTGGCTTCCAAAATTACATCCATAACAGCTTTAGAGAGAGGTGCAGTCTGAGTGGCTACATTATCTGCCATGCTTGCCAGGTTTAAGATTCTGAGTTGACTGTGCAGAATCTGATTGTTTTGCTGTGTCAGAAGATGAGGGATTTGAGGTAGAGACCAAGGTGGGCCTTGGGACAAAGTCTTTAGGATTGGGTACCAGTGATGGCGTGGCCAGTCTGGTGCAATTAGGATCATCTGTGGCCTCTCTTGTCTTGACTTTTAGAAGCACCTTGGTGAGAAGAGGCATCGGAGGGAAGGCATAGACTGTCAGGTTTATTGCAGCTGAATGATAGAGCATCCACTTTCCATGCTTGAGAGTGATAAGTCCTTGTGCAAAATTTCTGTATTTGGTAATTGTGAGGGGAGGCAAAAATATCTATGTCTGGACGTCCCCATTCCCTTATCATCATGTTGAACACTTGTGGAGTTAGCTTCCATTCGTGAGGATCCATGAGATTTCTGCTTAGCTTGTCTGCCAGTGTATTTTTTGTTCCTGGCAGGAATTGTGCTTGCAGATGTACCTGGTAGGTCAGTGCTGTGTTCCACAAAGTCATGGCTTGTCTGCATAGGGGGTAGGAATGTGTGCCCCCCCTGCTTGTTTATGTACCACATAACTGTGGTATTGTCCGTCTTTATTAATAGTTGTCCTGGATGTATTAGGTCCTTGAAGGCTGTCAGGGCATTCTGTACAACTAGCATCTCTTTTTGATTGATGTGCAGATGCATTTGTTCCTTGGGCCACGTGCCCTGAATACATTTTCCTGCCATATGTGCTCCCCAGGCATAATCCGATGCATCCGTTGTTATTATCTGCCTGCCTGTTGGTAAGGTGAAAGGCTGTCCCTTGTTGTGGTGATAGGCCTGGGACCACCATCGAAACTCCTGTTGTAGGCAGGGAATCAAGGTTATGATTGTCTCTAGGCTGTGACAATGCTGAGTCCAAATTTAGATACCATTGTAGTTTCCTCATATGCAGTTTGGCATATGGAATTAGTAGAATGCAAGATGCCATGAAACCCAGGGCCTGCAGAATGTTTCTTGCAGGGAGCTGGGTCTTTGTTGCCATCATTTGAAAGTAATGAGTCAGCTGCCTTTGCTTGTCTGGCGTGAGATAAGCCATCTGGGCAGTTGTATTTAAGCTTGCACCCAGGAATATTATCTCTTGAGAAGGCACTAGTTTTTATTTCTTTTCGTTTACTGTGTACCCTAGGCAAATTAGCAATATTTTTACAAATGCCAGGTGCTTTAGAAGAATGTCCTTGCTCTCTGCTTGAATAAGGCAGTCCAAGTAGGGATATATTTGAATTCCTTTTTGTCTGCAAAATGCAATTACTGGTGCCAGGCATTTTGTGAAGACTCTGGGCGCAGTAGATAAGTCAAAGGGCAGAACAGAGAATTGGTAATGCATTGAGCCTGCTATAAATCTGAGGTATCTTCTGCACGATTGTCTGATTGGGATGTGCAGGTATGGCTCCTTGAGATCCAAAATAACTAGCCAAGCCTCCTTGCCCAGCATGGGCAGAAGTTGTTGTAGTGTTAACATTTTGAATTTTGGAACATCCAGGAAAGTATTTATGATTGACAGGTCCAGTACTGGTTGCCAGGCTTGGTCTTTTCTGGGTACTAAGAAAAGGCGTGAGTAAAATCCTTGGCCCTGTTCTTCTTGTGGAACTTTCTGAATAGCTCCCATATCCATAAGAACAGCAATTTGTTTTTGTGCCTCTGCCCATTTGTGGCAGGTTTGGCATACCTTTTTATTTTGGAAGCGTGTGGAAGTGGAACCTGTACCCCTGAGAAACTATATTCAACACCCATTGGTCTTGGGTGATCATGTGCCAATTTTCTGAGAAAAGTGCTAGCTTTCCCCCTAGGGGTGCTGTCAACTGGTAAGAGCTTGGCATTTGTAGAGGGAAGTCATTGTGACCGTTTCCTATAAGGTTGTGATTTGTCCTCTCCTCCTTTGGGGGCTGAAGCACCCCATTGTTTAGGTCTGTAGGAGCCTTGGGGCTGAGATCTGCCTCTTGGGCGTCTGTATCTGCCTCTTTGTGGCCTGTCTGACACTGGAAAAGACCAATTTTTTGAAGGCCAGTTTCTGCTAAATCTAGGTGGTTGAACCTGTAAGAAATCTTTCACAGTTTACATTGACTTTGCTTTATCCTCCATTTTCTTTAACACCTCTTCTGCCTTAACACCAAAGTATCATGCTGTAGTGGAGCATCCAATAATTTTACTTTAACATGGTCAGGTAAACTTTGTTCTTTCAACCAAGCATGTCTTCGAATAACTGAGCCTGTAACTGCGGTTCTACAAGAAGCCTCTAATGAATCAAAACCACATTGCAGAGTATGCTTTCCCACTTGTTCAACTGCATGCAATAAATCCTGCATTTCTTTGCTGTCAGGACTTTCTATATTTGTAACCATTTTCTGCTTTAACAATGACATGAGATACTGTTGATATTTAAGCATGTGAAACTGACAGTTTAAAGCTCTTACAGCTAAAGTAGCAGAGGTGTAAACTTTCCCCCCCCCCATCTGTTCAGAGCTCTGGAATCCCTATCGGAGGGGATAGGATTTTTGGCAGTGGAAGCTTTAACCCCCTTAGGACCCTGAGAAATTGTTTCTGGATCTGCAGCGGGGTTTTTGTAAAGAAATTTATGAGAATCAGGGACCCCGTAGTACCTGTCTGGCTTTACTGGTGCAGGGGGTAAAGAATCTGGAGACAGACTGGATTCAGAAAAAACATCATCTACAATATCAAGCACAGGGGGATAGCCAGGAGCCTGTGCTGAGGCAATAAAAGGAAATCTCTGAGCCTTTTCTTGGATTCTGAGTAATCCTGGCTCTCCCAATGGAAATGCTCCCTCATGGTGTGCAGGGTTTTCCCAAAAGAGTAATCCTCAGGCGGTGAGGCTGAAGGAATGGACTCTTCAGCATCAGAGTCCTCATAGGGAGGGAGAGAATAGCCGTGGTCAGAAGAAGAATCAGAGGAAATGGAAACCTGATCAGAGAAATCATAATCAGTGTCTTGCCTAGGCCTTTTGTCAGGAGGGGGATGGGAGCCCCTGATTAAAGTAATAAGGTCTTCGGCCATTTTAAGCATCTGTTTCTTTGGCATGGATGACTGTTCTGGAGAATGCTGTACTTGTTTCCTTGGGCCATTTTAAGCATTTGTTTCTTTGGCATGGATGACTGTTCTGGAGAATGCTGTACTTGTTTCATTGGGCCATTTTAAGCATCTGTTTCTTTGGCATGGATGACTGTTCTGGAGAATGCTGTACTTGTTTCCTTGGGCCATTTTAAGCATTTGTTTCTTTGGCATGGATGACTGTTCTGGAGAATGCTGTACTTGTTTCCTTGGGCCATTTTAAGCATCTGTTTCTTTGGCATGGATGACTGTTCTGGAGAATGCTGTACTTGTTTCCTTGGGCCATTTTAAGCATTTGTTTCTTTGGCATGGATGACTGTTCTGGAGAATGCTGCACTTGTTTCCTTGGGCCATTTTAAGCATCTGTTTCTTTGGCATGGATGCCTGTTCTGGAGAATGCTGTACTTGTTTCCTTGGGCCATTTTAAGTATCTGTTTTTTTGGCATGGATGACTGTTCTGGAGAATGCTGTACTTGTTTCCTTGGGCCATTTTAAGTATCTGTTTCTTTGGCATGGATGCCTGTTCTGGAGAATGCTGTACTTGTTTCCTTGGGCCATTTTAAGCATCTGTTTCTTTGGCATGGATGACTGTTCTGGAGAATGCTGTACTTGTTTCCCTGGGCCATTTTAAGCATCTGTTTCTTTGGCATGGATGACTGTTCAGGAGAATGCTGCACTTGTTTCCTTGGGCCATTTTAAGCATCTGTTTCTTTGGCGTGGATGACTGTTCTGGAGAATGCTGTACTTGTTTCCTTGGGCCATTTTAAGCATCTGTTTCTTTGGCATGGATGCCTGTTCTGGAGAATGCTGTACTTGTTTCTTTGGGCCATTTTAAGCATCTGTTTCTTTGGCATGGATGACTGTTCTGGAGAATGCTGTACTTGTTTCCTTGGGCCATTTTAAGCATCTGTTTCTTTGGCATGGATGACTGTTCTGGAGAATGCTGTACTTGTTTCCTTGGGCCATTTTAAGCATCTGTTTCTTTGGCATGGATGACTGTTCTGGAGAATGCTGTACTTGTTTCCTTGTCTTTAATGGAGCTTTTGACTTTGCCTTTGCTGCTGTAGTAGCTTTAATTGTAAGCTGTGAAGGTCTGAAAACACCCTCAGAAGCTGGTGCCTGCTCAGTGGTTCTGGACCCATCGGAGGGTATAGTTTCCGTAGGCCCAATACCTTGAGTTTCCACAGGCCTTGGTGTCTCCACGTGGCTTTCGGTTACGGCCTGTGGCTCTGAGGTAGCAGGCGTCAGTCAGGGGTTGCGAAAGCACCTCACTGAGAACTGGCAAACCGGCAACTGGCCTAGAAGAGGCTTCGTCGTCGGTTTTGGACCTCGGATGCCTGTCTTTTTCTTTGTCTTTGCGTTTTTTATACATTCCGGTCGTCGGTTGTTCCGGCGGCATTATATAATTAAATCATCGTCCAAAATAATGTAATGCAAAATCAAACCGACGTTTAATAGTGCGTTTACTGAATCTAGCACAAAACCGACAACTGGTAACGTTGTGGTCAGGGCCTAGGCAAGGAATGCAGTAAGAGTGAAAGTCCTTATGAGGTATTTGCTTCCCACAAGAAATACAATTATTAACTTTTACTGACATCGGTCATGAGCAAGAAAAAGTTTCCCCAATGGGGTACTTAGCCTTATTGAAGACTTCGGTTCTGAAATTCAAATTTGAAAATCTCAGGAGTCGGCCGACCGGCACTTGTGAACTGCTTTTGCTTCGGGCACCGCGCGGCAAGAAAGACGGAAGAAAATGGCGTCGCTTGCAACTTTTATACCCCTGGCGCACTGACGTCAGGGAAGAGGCAACAGCAACCGACGCCGGACCAGGGCTTTGGAACTCGGGCCGATTGTGGGTCGCCTGCCAGTGGGATAACCCAAGTGTAATGACTGCAACAGTGAAACACGATGAACATCCGGCAATGGCGAACGTCGTGGTCTGGGCCTAAACAAATTATGCAGTATGAATGGAAGTCTCGGTGTGGGATTTGCTTTCCACAGGCGAGACAACTTAACTTTTTTCTGACATCGGTTAGTGCAAGAAAAAAGGATCCCCAATGGGGTACTTAGCTTTAGATGTTTTCAGCTGTAATCCGAGTTTTGTTAGTGACAGACCAGCACATTTGCGAACTGCTTCTGCTACGGGCTCCACGACAAGAAAGACAGATGTAATGGCATCAGCTGCCTTGCTTTATAGCACTGACGACCTGACATCAGTCCACAAGCGACAGCAGCTGACACAGAAAAACACTGACTGGTATTTGGCCCAGCCGAGGGTGACCATAGCAGGGATAACCCCCACAAGTGATGACTGCAACAGTGAAACACAAAAAACATCCTGCGGAGGCCAATGCTCTCTGCATCACCTGGAAAGCAGGTCCCCCTAACGAGGAATGGGAACCCGGAGAAGGACAACCTCGGAACTATGGTCTCACCTTGCTCAAATAAAACTACCCCCAAAGTCGGAACCGGGGAGGAATCCATGTGTCCTGAAACTCCAAGAGTCAAATCCAACCCCTCAGATCCAGCACCAGAGCTATGATCTTCGGAGTCCATTGGCTCCAATGGAATTGAGGAACTCAAGGCAGAGTTTGGAAACAAGTACAAAGGACCGTCAGAATTAGAGCAGCTGGAACCAGACGAACCAGAGTCATAATCTCTAAATCCACAGTACGACAAACGTAGATCAAGTAGATAATAAACAAACAACCAGTACTTGCATTACTGTCTCCAGTCCACCCAGCCCTTCCAGGATACAGGCTATCATTTTAGCCTCAAGAAAATTCTAAATCTGCAGCCTCTCACAAGCTTATCTCTCAGCTCTAAAATATGTAGCCTCTATAAGGTACTTTCCGCAGGTTAGCCGTAACAAGGCTATGCGTCTCTGTCCATATTTACAAATCTTCTTTCGGGTAATCTCAGACTGAAAAGCGAATTTCCAGAGTTAAACCCTCCAGTCTACACCTTTTTTAACATAGTAATTGGTAATTAAGACCCTGTGATCTAGATAATTACTGTGAGAATATTCCCATATGCCACACTGCAGTATTCATTCTAATTGCATATTTAAAGACACATACACATTTGTTATAATGAGCATGTTACGATTGCCCCCTCACAACACAAAACCAAGGATTTTTGGAATCCTGATAGTGAATTATAAAGTCCTGGAGTCCCCATCAGCATCTCTGTTGGCTAAGCCAAGTCCATATATGTTACTGTGTACTGATAAGGTTGGAAGGCTACCTGTGGCAAAACCTGGTAAATTACCATCAATTTTTTCCACTTTTACTGCCACAAATGGACATGATCTATTGCCTAACAAATAGCATTTCATGGCACAGAAAGCTAATTTATTATCAGTCACTATTTTTCAGTAGCCAAGTACCTCCTTTCTGCATTGCAAAGCTCCTTCTGCTATTGCATATGAGTTACTCCTCTTGATGAGTGGATGGGAAATAGAAAGTTCACCCCAGGGATCACTGGGCAGCCACCCTCGAGGAGGCCTGTACAGCATCAAAACCACATTGCAAAGAATGCTTACCCACTTGTTCAGACACATGAACTAAATCCAGCAACTCTTTACACTCAATACCTTCCGCCAAAGCATCCACCTTAGATTTCAGTTGTGAAAGGAGATAATTTTGATATTTTAGCATGTGAAACTGACAATTCAACGCCCTCATGGCTAAAGTGGAAGAAGTATACACTTTCTTTCCCCATCTATCCAAAGCCCTTGCCTCTTTATCAGTGGGAACAGGGTTTTTAACCACAGAGGCCTTAACACCTTTAGGTCCCTGAGAAACAGTTTCGGGTCTGCCCTAGGACTCTTAAAAGATACTTATGAGCTTCAGGCACCCTATAGTACCTATCAGGTTTAACAGGAGCAGGAGGCAAAGAATCAGGGTTCAGGAAGCCTCTGCAAAACATCTTTCACCACATTCAACACAGGAGGTATAGCTAAGGGCCTATGCTGGGGTAAAAACAAGAATTCCCTAAGCCTTTTCCTGGAATCAGAGTAATCCTGGCCTTCCCATTTAAAGTGCTCCCTCATGGAATGCAGAGTCTCTGAAAATGAGAAATCCTCAGGAGGAGAAGCTGTAGGAGTGGAATCATCCACATCAGAATCAGAATAAGGAGGATACTCCTGCAAATCTTCCGTAGAAGTCTCAGAAGCCTCTGAACACTGTTCAAAACTATCAAACTCAGGTTCCACCCTAGGCCTCTTATCAGGAGGGGCCATAGAACCTCTAATCATAGTAATCAAATCTTCTGCCATTTTAAGCATATGTTTCTTAGGCACAGAACCTGAAGTGCTAGGAGAAGCCCCCACTGAAGCTAAACTTGGCCTACCTCTCAAAGAAGTTTTGGAAACAGAAGGAGAGGCTCTAACTCCCTTGGGAAGAGAGGGAAGAACAGTTACCTGAGAAGCCCCCTCAGCCTGGCCTACCTCCAGAGAAGGCACATCCTGTAACAGTAAAGTCTCTGCCTGAGACTCCAAAGAAACTCCTGGCAAAACTTCTGGCTCCACTGAGCCTTCTAAAGAACCGACGTCCGGGACTGCCGGTTCATCAACCCTAGGCCTCGCTGTTTTGTGCTTGCGCTTCTTGACGAAGCGGGCCGGAGCATCCGGCGGCATTTTATAATTGCAACGCTTCCCAAACACTAACCTGGCACAGTCTAACCTTCTCTTAATAGTGCGTTTGTTAAACCTAGCACAAGAGCGGCATCCAACAACGTCGTGCTCAGGCCCTAAACAAGGTATACACAAGGTATGGTAATCCCTATGAGGTATCTGTTTCCCACAAGAAATACAGTTATTCACTTTTTCTGACATCCGGTTAAATACTGAGGCAAGAAAAAACCAAAATGTTCCCCAACGGGGTACTTAGCCAACTCTGATTCGGTCTGAAACTCCGACTTCAGAAAATTTCAGAACGCCAACCTGCACTCGCAAAACTGCTTCTGCATCGGACCATGCGGCAAAAAAGACTGAGGATATGACGTCGGTCATGCGCATTAGTACCCTGACGTAAGTCTAATGCGCCCTGACCGACGTCAGCCATATACTCTGGTATTCGGGCCGACTGGACAGCGGACTACCCCAATAGTTAGGACTGCAGCAATGTGGAATGAAGAACATCCTGGTAAATTACCATCAATTTTTTCCACTTTTACTGCCACAAATGGACATGATCTATTGCCTAACAAATAGCATTTCATGGCACAGAAAGCTAATTTATTATCAGTCACTATTTTTCAGTAGCCAAGTACCTCCTTTCTGCATTGCAAAGCTCCTTCTGCTATTGCATATGAGTTACTCCTCTTGATGAGTGGATGGGAAATAGAAAGTTCACCCCAGGGATCACTGAAGTGGCTCTACTTGATATAGGCACTGGGAACTAACGTCGGGCAGCACAATGCCAGGGCACGTCTATGGGCTAGGCTTGTAAAGGCTCCAGGGCCATTAGCCTAGTATGCACCTATGAACTTGTAGTCAAGTAAATCCCAATTTATTAAAAAACACTCTAGAGCCTCGGCTAATGCTTAGCCTTCAAGGAGTAAATTCAAAATAATACTGATTCACATTTTATACCCTTAAGTATTCAATAAAATACTTAACCAATTAAATAATTAAACATTTAAATACTTAAATTTCTATTTAAACAGTATGACTTAAAAACACATTTCTTAAACTAAACAACACATTTCCAACAACAATCTAGATTTAAACCTTGTGGGATCAAAGTCCCAAATTTCAAAATAAAAATAGTCTCCTTATATAATAACATATTTCTCTTATGATTCCCATTCTCTACCTGTATTTGTTGCAATATTGTAGCTGTTAAATCTTTAGAATCACTTTCATGATAATTTAAAATGTTGAGGTAAGAGACTTTCTTCTTTATTCATTCCAATGTCCCTTAAATGTTCTAGTAACCTAATTTTGAACATTCTCTTTGACCTATCATCCACATTTTATAGCACAGACTACACTCTCTGTTAAACAATTAAATGTCGCAGCAACTTCACCTTCAAATTTATTATTATTAATACCAGAAAAAGCCTGCACAATATGTTTGCAACACAAACATCTACCACAAGGTGCAGTACCTAAAAACTGAATCTGTTGTATTAACCTTATTTGTGGTCTCCTGAACTTTGTTTGAACTAACATATATTTCAGATTTGCTCCTCTCTTATAAGAAAGAGAATGTGAATCATAAGAGAAATTTGTTATTATATAAGGAGACTATTTTTATTTTGAAATTCGTGACTTTGATCCCACAAGGTTTAAATATAGATTGTTGTTGGAAATGTGTTGTTTAGTTTAAGAAATATGTGTTTTTAAGTCATACTGTTTAAATGTTTATTTAATTGATTAAGTGTTTTATTGTATACTTAAGGGTATAAAATGTGAATCAGTATTATTTTGAAATTACTCCTTGAAGTATTAGCCAAGGTGCTAGAGTGTTTTTTAATAAATTGGGATTTACTTGACTACAAGTTGTTTGTTTATTCATAATCTCTAAACCCTCAGAGGAGGTTAGAGGAGGAAAGGTCGTTGGGAGTCCTAGGAGAGGATGTCCCATCTCCAGAAGGGAGTGAGGCTCAGGAGGAAACTGCAAGACCCCTAGCCACAAGGAGGTGGTCCACCAACCTCACGATGTTGAGTTCTGACAGACTGCTGGAAGAACGGACAGAAAAGGCTGAATGAGATTCTGGTCTGTCTAGAAAGGGGCTTGGAAGTTGATCCACAAAAGGATCAACTGAGGGGGAATACCTTTGTCCTGCGTTGACCTGGTTTCTAAGTTATTGGTGGCGCAGAGGAAGGTGTTGGTTCCAAAAATTTCAGATGGAGCCACCAAGGGGACCAGCACCGATGGAGCAGGATGATCTGTTGGTACTGTGGTGACTGGCACCGAGACCTGCAGCACAGAAGTCACCACTGACGGTGCAAAAGTCATCAGTATGTTGATTGCCAAATTTGGTTCCGCAGGAAGTGTGGGAACCAATGAGTTGCGTTTCTTGGCTGCCGGGGCCAAAGGAGATGCCAGCATTTAGTGACTCCTCTTTTATCCAGGTTTAGAAGAAGAGGGAGATGATGGTGAAGATGCACCAGATTTGGATTGACCGGATGTCTAGTCCTCAAAGGAAGTTTTAATTAGACCTTTCAAAATTAGTTTATTTTCTCTTTCAACGAGGACCTGGTGACTGAAAGCCTTGCAACTGTTTCATGCCTCTTTCAAGTAGTTCAGGCCCAGAAACATTGAGTAGGGCTTGCAGATGCCCTGGAGTGTAATGTTGTGGCCAGAGTGCCACACTTTCTGAAGCCCAGTGCCTAACCTGTAGTTGAAGCAGATCATGTACACACAAACAAAACTGCAATCAGCGATGTTGTAGTGTACTGGCTCACCTTCAGTTTCACGCATGAGTGGGCATGGCAAGCGTGATTGACAATCAAAATGGAATATAAAATGAGGCATGACTGACATGCCATGCATATTACCCAGTGACATCTCAGTATTGCAGCTCTGAGTACTGAATGTAGCTAAGCAGCTCTCGCATACCTCTCAACTGTACAGATTGACATTTGAGTTGCACAGTTCATATCATTCAGAAATGCATGCAAATACAAAACTGCGTATTTTTAAATCCCTGATAATAGCATCTGTTTATATGACCTTACGTAGTATTGCAAGCACTTCTGTAACCTCATTTAAATCTGAATGTTTTCACTCCTGTAAAACTTTTGCGCTTATGTACATTTAGTAAAGTGAACAGTAAACTTTTTACATAGCTTTACTTCATTAACCCAAAAGGAAGCTGACCCTGTATTTCGGGGGATGACAACACTTACTTATAGTGAAATGCAACCTGCTTGCATATTATCATCACATCTGGAGTAATTTTTTCTGCTGTTATGAAGTTATGTGAACGGCTGTTTTAACATCAGTTTAGGCACACTTGTCCCCATTCAGAAGAATTTCAGTGTTGTTTGCTGAAACTGATCAGAAACTTAGGAGCAAGGTGATATTTCGGTTAAACACCCCTTATACCATTGCAGCAGGTGTCAGGAAAGTAGTACATTACAGTACCCTTTTTTATATTTAGTTTATATTTTATATTAAACTCCATTTTGCAATGTCATATACTGCTTATAAAATAGAGTTAAACTTAAAATATATGCGGCATATCTTAAAAATTCATTCAGGTTACAGCCCAACGTAATCAATATTCATTACTACCGGTTGATGTCAGCCGGCTTGGGTGGGGTCTGGGCGGCATTTGCTACTGCGCATCTGGTGAGCCAGTACACTACATCACCCTGCAATCTAGCTAGTAAACACAATATAACACCATAATATATCTGAACAGATTAACTATCTTGAGACAATAAATGAACACTTAGTCCAAACCATCTAAGTTGGAGTGAAGAGAAAAGTAGAACTTGACAGAAGAACATTTAGTAAAGCCTGTTGATATTTTTAAAACTTTTCATTAGAAATATTGTAAAGGAAGACAAACACACTGACTTGGAAAGAGTTTCAAAAAACAAACACTTGTCATTTAACTGTTGAGCAAAGAGGATCACATCCAAATCTAGGGTTACCACCTGTCCTACTTTGCAAAGGACAGCCCCTCTTTGGGCAGGTGTGTCCTGCAAAAAAAACTGTAAAAATGGCAAATGTCCTTTGATTTTAGGGCAAAATAATTTCCTATATTTTATGTAATAGTTGCATAAAAGTTATTCTGAAACACCTAAATGTTATAAGAAACAGAATAAGCAACTAAAATGCTACAATAATAAGCTTTTATTTAGGCAAAAATGTGAAGTTCTGTCCTTTGTACTGGCTGTGGGTATGTTTTGGCCTGCAAAATCTGATGTTTGTACCAAAAATGTCCCATTTTGGGCATGTGAAAAGGTGGCAACCCTATCCAAATCAGATAGCAGCAAAGAACTGGGATATTCAGGGAGAAGTAGTGCATTGTGGGAGCCATGGGTACAACTACAACATTGAGGAGATAGAAGAATAATTGGCACCACCTGGTGGTGACCAGCATCATAACACTGAAGAGGACAGACTGGATAATCCAAGATCTGGACTTTATATATCACAACAGAGTATACATTTTACATTTCCTCAGTAATCAGGCTACACACACCCAATGTCAAGTAGCATTCTTTCCAAACCACTGTAAAGTTTCATATGTAGCTAAGAGAGTCTGTCTGTGTTGTTTGATTGTTGACATAATTAGAAAAATATGAAAATGATAACACAAGTAGCACAACATTTAATATCCCTAGACAGAGATCAAGTACAAAACACTTGTATTGCTCATCATGTAATCTAATCAGGAAGTATGGGGGGGGGGGCACTAGAAGGCCTGATGAAGGACACACCAACAACAACAAGCATGCTGTCCATCTCAGATTCCACAGTCTCTGTGTAGGCACGTGCATAGACTGCTCATTGCTGTATACTAGGCTAACGACTACTTGGGCCTTTATAAGTCTAGCCATGCAATCCAAATGTGTCTCACAACTTATATGTTTTAAAAGTTTATACAGGGGGTAAAAGTGCCTTTGTCCAGAGACATAGGTGCAACACCAAGTGGTGAATTTTCAATTTACCATCTAATGGTCCAAGTTACCCTTAAATAGGGTTAGGGAGGGACTTTGACATGGATGGGGAGCCTATTCCAGAGAATGGGATTTCTCTGAGATACAGAGCTGTTTCTCAAATATGTACCATTTTATGTTGCAAGCAGCCTTTAGATCTAGTGGTTCTGATTACGTTTGTTTTACAGATGTGCCAAAGGTTCACTGGAGTGAGGCCCAGGGATCCTTTGTAAGCCAAGCATAGATCACCTCTCAGAAGTCTGCATGAGTAGGTAAGATAGGATTTTGAGGCAATCTAAATGGGACATTTTTTTTCCCCTCCTTTTTTAAGCATGGAATTACATTTTAATTGTTATTTTTTTTTCTTCTCTTTCTGTTATCTTGTTGGAGCTTTTCTCCCTGGGCCTCTACTGAAAATAGAAATATATCCAGCTAGACCAGCCCGGTTAACAAATGTAAAATAAATAAAAATAAATAAACATTGTGTTTATGACGTATATTCTTTTTCTAAACAACCTGACCAATTGCTGCATGTGTCTGGACAGGTACATACTGAAAAGGGCATTACACTTAATGATGGGTCTGGTGAGGGCCACGTACAGTGGTACAATGACTTCTCCGGACCTAGACACCATGCCCTTACTTATAACTTGAGCAACATAGAAGGATTTCCTTATTACCTTGGACACATGCTCTTAGGGGTGTTTTATTGACGATGTAGATTCCTGGGGTGGTAGACTTCCTAAAAGGCATTATAACATATTTCTTGGCATTAAGTTTTAAGTTGTGGCTTTGGCACCAGTCATTTGTCTGCGTTACACCCTCTTGTAAGACGTTTGTTTTTTTTTGTGGGAGTCTGACTGATTCCAGTTTGCAATCATCTGCTTACTTGGTCAGGCAGAGGGCTCTGAAATTGGTCTTGTCTTCTGAGAAGTCGATGCCAAAGAAGACAAGGCCCAGCACAGAGCCCTGGGGGACTCCACTGCTGACCTGCCTCTGTGGAGGTAGTCTCACCAATCCTAACTTCTTGGGTCCTATCTGTGAGCCAACTGGCTATCCAGCACATTATATAGGGGTTTATGCCTAATTCCATGTTTGTTAACAATGCCAAAGTGGGGTATTGTAGCAAATGCCTTAGCCATATCAAGGTAGGCAGTATGCACTGTTTTACCCTCATGCCTTGGTGACCTTCTCAAAAACGTCCACCAGGTTCAGTAAGCATGACCTTCCTTTGACAAAGCCAAACTGGGATGGATCCAGTGTCTGACGTTCTCCTGTGCCTTTGTTGATCACTTCCATGATAATTCTTTTGTATACAAGACTAGTCAGACCAATGGGCCTGTAGTTTCTGGGATCGGTTAATGGTCCATCCTTATGAAGAGGGATGACCACTGCAGTCCTTCATTCTCATGGTACAAATCCTGTTTTGATACTACAGTTAAACAGCAACGCCAGTGGCCCTGATAGGTCATATTTTAGACTATTTAGGAGGCATACCAGGATATTATCAAGGCCCACTGTGACTGTGTTCTTGGCTTTAGTGAATGCAACAAGGACACACCCTCTGCTTATAGCTGGGGGGGGGGCTATGTTAGAAGGTATTTCTTAGGGGTGGTGTGAGAGAGTGGGGAGTAAAACAGAACTGAATTTGTCAGCCAGCAGATTTGCTGCATCACCCGGTTCAGAGAATGTGGCACCATTAACCACCACTTCAACACATTGACGTATGGTGCCTTTAAGGTTTCTGACATAGCTAATAAAAGGCCTTATGGCCATCTTTTGCCTGGGAGGCTATCTTGAGCTCAAAAATTGTACTTATTGGACTTAAATAGCCTTCTTGATTGCCCGTTTCATTTGATGGAGTTCTTAGCTTTATAGGAGTTCCACTTCCTAATTTTAGCCATGATTTTATTTGTATAATCTGTTTAATTTGTGATGCCACAAGAGTGGTTTATTTTTGGAGCTAGTTTTGGGCTCATTTCTGATAGGTGTAGCAGTCTCTATGCAGTCAATGACATGGTTGTACAGAGTTTGTGAAAAAATTTGCACAGGCTACTGTGTTCTCTGGGTTTGGAGAGGTACTGAAGTTTGACATACTACTGCTTAATAAAATGCCATAGGTGAGTGTGCATCCAAATGTGTGATGTGGAAAAAGTACAGGAGCAGGGCTAGCCACCTGGCAATGTAAACCTTGGCTGTAGACGATTGTCACTGAAGAGACACCCTGACCCCATGTGCAAGAATGGGAAAAAGGGGTTGTGGATGGACGGTTGGATGGCTTAAGGAAAGGTCGCCTGCCTTGGAATATTTCCTGTTACTGGACTTACTAGGGTTTAGTTGATTTTGAAGGAGACAGCTTTACTAGGGAGGATGTGACATGGGGTGTCCATGAATTTCTGTGCCTGCAGATATGAAACTGTGCAGGATTCCCAAACTACAGAAGAGTAAATAAGGTCCCCCATGAGCAAGGTGTTTGGATGGATGTTGAATGTCTCCAGGAGGTGTAAGTATGCGCTATGAGTTTTGTGGAACTCAGAGGGTGATGTATAGCTTGCTAGGATATGGTACGAGAATTTATCTCTAGTAACCTGCATGTGAAGACATTTCAGCCTGCTTAACTAGCCTGCAGGTATGGTTGTTACTGATGTACATTGAGACACCTCCACCTTTAGTCCCTGTCTGTGCAGCTACTGGTCTAAAAGTGTGGAAGACACTGAAGTCTTGCACTACCAGGATACTGTCTGTGGCTTTAAACCATGTCCTGGTAACTGCATGGATTTCTACATTCTCTGGGATGAGAAGGGTTTGGAGGGAGTGTAGTTTTTTTGTTTAGGCTCCTGGCACTGAGCAGTAACACCTTGCGGTTCACTTCGGTTGATTTTGCTATGTCAGTAAGTTTGTCCATTTGACATTGCCTAAAAAAGGCATTATGGGAAGGACAGAGTTTTAGGCAGAATTCAAAAGCCTAGAGGGGACAGGTGCAGACTATCCTTGGCAAAGCAGCATGGTTTAACCATGTCTTCCCATGATGACAAATGTCTGATCCCCTTAGAATGACACCAGAAACTCAGCCAATTGTTAAAAATCAATCATCTTTTGTTCATACTGTGGCATCATCCTTGTTAAAGATAATATGATACTTAGTGCTAGGCTCATACCAGCCTGAGACACATAGTCATAGAGATATCTATGATGTCTCTCCTCATATACTCTAGGGAGGTACGTCTCAGGTCACTTACACCTACATGGACTATGCTGGAATTGTACTGATACCTGCGGTGCAATGACTTGTGGGAGTGAGTAATTTGGTGGATCCTGGCTCCAGATAAGCAACTAACCATCATCTTCCCCTTGTTCAGCTTGGTTTGAGGGGCATCAGTATGTACTGTACTAATAATCAGGGACATGTATTATGTTGGGAAAATGGAGAGACCTTTGAGAAGAGTTTATGAGCATTTTTACGATGTTGCCAAATGTAAAGAAAGTAATGCTTTTTATAAACATCTCCAAACCTGCCATAGCATGAATTTAAGATTTATGGTTTTGGAGCAAGTTACACCTGAACTAAGGGGTGGTAGCTGAGAGACCCAATTGGAATACCGAGAGCTTTATTGGCAGCTTAGGTTAGATTCGGTCAGACCCCCGGGGTTAAATGAAAATATAAATATTGGGAGCGTTTTAAAATTAAGGAAATCCAGGTTATAATTGATGGGTTAGTGGTGTTTTGAATCTAAATATAGACTTGCATTTTATGAATTTCATTTTATGAAGTTTAAAATTATTACTGCAGATTTTTTTTTGTACAAAAAAAAATTTTATAAAGTTAGCATATTTATACATTTTTTGGTAAATTCATAAGGAATTATTTTAATAGTCATTAAAGTATTTTGCTGTTTTTGGCATGACAGTTTTTACTTTTAAACATATTAATTGTAATTATTACATATTGGATGTTATTCGCCAATCACGTCAATTTGATATTTTAATCAATAATGTTAACTGTTTTCAATGATTAATCACAAGTCATGTGACTTTACAATTTAGTATTTATTTTGAAGGCATGGTTATGTAAGAATTCATTCCTTGAAAAAGCCTGGTAGGGACTGGGCGAAAGCGCTTGGGATTATTTGTGATTTTTCATTTTTATTTCATATTAAACGTTGTGATTTCAATAATATTTTTTCTGACTCCGGGTCCTGTTACCACTGGATATTTTTGTGGTTGCTGGCTTATTTCTGCTTTTGGTTTATTTGAAGCTTTCTATCCATGGTGGAAGGAACGGAGCAATCAAGTTTCTCAGATACACCTACAATATTTAAAGATAATTCGGATGATGCACCCGTAACTAGATAGGAGTTCAAGCAAATTATGGTACTTTTAACCCAGTTATCTAATTCTATTCAAGAACGCAATAACGAGGTTTTTTCCTGGGTTACCATGTAACCAACTTCAGGTACCGGATGTACATAAGAAGTGCATCATTTCCCCAGTGTCATTAATGGCTAATAATTTGAATGGGGAATGTGCGAACAATGTAGAACAAAGCAACGGCACAATGGTGGGGCCATCAACAAAAACAGGAATATCGCAAAGAAGCAGAACGGACAATGCACAAAAGGAATTTAATTTTGGTGTTTGGGCCGAACAGCAGTTTCACTTCTAACAAGGTACTGTAAACACAAACTCTAAGGGAGATATTGAAGATAGCTTCAATACCTTCAGGGACAAATTATACGCATTAAAAAGCAACCAGCTTGAAGTATCTTAGGGAATGTGTGCAAGTGAAACGCATTCCGAAAGGTTTACGTTTTTATAAATTCCCAAATAACGCTCAACCAGGAACTGTCTTTTATGACAAACTTTGTGGGATTTTTGATAGAGCTGGGCTGGAAATGCTGAATTTAATGATTACTGAATTTGAAAACAAAGTGGAAGTGCGGTTAAATGAATTAAATGTTCTGAATGAGAATGTAACTAAAGATATTAATTTTAATGGTATTAAGAAAAGTTATGAAAATGTATTTTATGAAGTTGATCAATTTTGCAACAAGATACTGAACCGTAAAATGAAAAAAACTTGAAAAAGACCTCATAGAATATAGGGATGGAATTGCTTACTCAATCCCCGGAAGGGGAGGGCGTGGGTATAATGGTAATATTGCACCCCCCAGTAGAACAGAAGAAGCAATTAACAATGTTAATTATTCGAGCACTGTGGTGGAACCACTTAGGAGAAGTGAAGGAATAGCAGAAAGAGGGAGAAAGCACTTGGTCCAGGATTTTCAACAACCCCCCAGCAGAGGAGGGAGGATATCGAGACATCAACAACAGGGTTGGAACAATTTTTACAGATGAATCAGGGGGAATCTCCTTCTACTACTATAATAGACACAGAATATCACTCTAACAAACAAATTAGGTGTAGAAAAGGGAATTTCACTATTTTTAATTTCACAGACCTGACACCTACCCAGGAATATTTCGATATTTTTTCTAAAGGTTTTCACTTTGTTCCCGCCCCCGTCCATTTAATCTAACTAACACGTTAATAGACTTAAAAATGTTTGTTAGACACTTGAATCTAATGACAGTGTTTAAAGGACAAGCTAATTCCAATGAAGAATTGACAAGGGCAAGTACATTTAACCCACCCACCCTATTTTGAATGTTTTTGAAGAATTAGTGGAAAAGGACATCAGGAAGATAAAGTATGGTAAAGTTAATGCATATCCAACTAATTTGAATAAGATGGAAATGCAATTAGTGGAGCATTTGAAAAATGAACACTGTAGGGTAATGAAACCAGACAAGGGAGGGGGTGTAGTTTTGATGTACGAAGTGGACTATGATTCATATGTATATAATATGATACAAGACACAGATCAATATGAAATGAAATTAATATTGCGCATTCTAAGATTAGTTTTCTTTTATACGATCACTTATTACAAGGAGTGATCAATGAGTGCAGTTACAATTTTCTTCAAGTGGACAAACCTAAGGTTCCGATAATTTTTGGCATACCGAAGACGCATAAGGGGTTGGACCCACTTAAATTCAGACCCATTGTTTCAGGCTCAGGGAGTATTACAGAGCCGTTAGCTAAATTTATAGATGTAAAGGTGAAAGGATTTATATCTTCCATTGAGCATATTTGCAGAGATTCTTGGGAATTTTTGAAGGGTATTAATCAGGGTTGGTTTGACCCCCATTCTATTTATGGTCACTATAAATGTTATTGAGCTTTTCCCCAGTATTCCACGTTACTGGTCTTGAATGGTTTAGGGAAGTTCTGGTGTCAGAATCTGGATTGGATAATAGGACTATTAATTTAGTGGTAGACTTTATGGAAATAGTACTGGATAATAATTTTTTATTCTTTAATGGTGAATTTTATTGACAAAGCAAAGGGGTTGCAATGGGAACCCCATGTGCCACAATTTAAGCAAATATAGTGTTATACTACTGGGAGCGAAATTATGTTTTGTCTAGCCCATGGGCAAATTATATAGTTCATTACAGAAGATACCTTGATGACATCTGCTTATTATGGAATAGTACAGAAGAGAATTTTGAAACATTTTTAGATTATATTAACACCAGTACGAATTTCCTGTTTTACTCATAAAATTGATCAGGATGAGTTAAATTATCTGGACATTACTTTAACTAAGGATTATATTAATTCAAGGTTTCAATCAACGATATTTAAAAGGCCATGGTTTCCAATTCGTACTTACACTTTGATAGTGGGCATCCTTTTTATCAAAAAAAGGGTATTACTAAAGGACAACTTATTAGAGCATCTAGAATGTCAAGCTCCCTTGAAAGGTTTGTTAATGAGACACACATTTTTAAGGAATTATTTTTGGAGAAAGGTTACCCCACATCCTTGATTGATGCAATGATTCAGGAAGTATTAAACAACAGAGAAACAAGATATCCACCTTTGTTGGGCTCTGCCAATGGTATTAACTAAGATGAACGCAGTGAAGGCCTTGAAGTAAAAAATAATTTTATTCATACCTTTTCAATTAATTCTCACGAAGTAGTAAATATCATTTCTAAATATTGGCCCATACTCGCTATGCATGAAGATTTGAAACAAGTGGTAACTAAAGGTCCCCGTTTTATAAGAAAAAGAGGTACTCATTTTAAAGAACTTTTTGAAAGGAAACAAAGTTCGAAATTATGTTCGAATAAATCAAAGTTAGGCACTTATAAGTGTGGCAGCTGTAAGCAGTGTAGTGCCATGATAAACCAGGACACAATTTACCTCCCCGCTAGGAAATTTACATTCAGATCCACTCAATATTTTAATTGTGGAACAAAGGGGGTGGTATATCTGGGTATTTGTATACACTGCCATAGTTTTTATGTTGGGAAAACAGAGAGACCTTTGAGAAGAAGAGTTTATGAGCATTTTTACGATGTCGCCAAATGTAAAGAAAGTAATGCTTTTTATAAACATCTCCAAACCTGCCATAGCATGAATTTAAGATTCATGGTTTTGGAGCAAGTTACACCTGAACTAAGGGGTGGTAGCTGGGAGACTCGATTGGAATACCGAGAGCTTTATTGGCAGCTTAGGTTAGATTTGGTCAGACCCCCGGGGTTAAATGAAAATATAAATATTGGGAGTGTTTTAAAATTAAGGAAAGCCAGGTTATAATTGATGGGTTGGTGGTGTTTTGAATCTAAATACAGATTTGCATTTTATGGATTTCATTTCATTATTTTATGAGGTTTAAAATTATTACTGCAGATTTTTTTTTGTACAAAAAAAATGTTATAAGGTTAGCATATTTATACATTTTTTGGTAAATTCATAAGGAATTATTTTAATAGTCATTAAAGTATTTTGCTGTTTTTGGCATGACAGTTTTTACTTTTAAACATGTTATTAATTGTAATTATTACATATTGGATGTTATTCGCGAATCACGTCAGTTTGATATTTTAATCAATAATGCTGTGTTTTCAATGATTAATCACAAGTCATGCGACTTTACAATTTAGTATTTATTTTGAAGGCATGGCTAAGTAAGAATTCATTCCTTGAAAAAGCCTGGTAGTGACCGGGCGAAAGCGCTTGGGATTATTTGTGATTTTTATTTTTTTATTCCATATTAAACGTTGTGATTTCAATAATATTTTTTCTGACTCCGGGTCCTGTTACCACTGGATATTTTTGTGGTTGCTGGCTTACTTCTGCTTTTGGTTTATTTGGTGGGGCATCAGTATGTCTTACAATGGAGTCCCCTAAGACTAAAGTCCTGGGAAGTGCTTGTTTTCCTTATGGGCTTTGTAGTTGGGGCTCCACTGAGTATGGCTATAAGGGTAGTGTTAACTCTTGCTTTTGCTGAGTGATTTTGGGTTTGCTGAGGATAATCCTTACTGATGGGTGGTCTAGGAGGCATTTGTTGTTTAGGAAGATTGCATTTAAGTGCCTCAGCATACGTTTGTCTGTGTGTGTTTTGTGTGTGGGGAGTGCAGTGTGTGTGATTTTGACAACTTAATGTGTGCTTGTATGCGAGAGTTTAACCTCCAGTGACTTTGTGTATTTACATCTCATGTACACTATCTGTTACTTTATAGACTAAGGGGTTGTCAGCAAACATGAGACAATTGCTACATTGTTTCAAGATACCCATGAGACAATTGCTACATTGTTTCAAGATACCCATATCCACCAGACTGGTGCAGAGAAGTTAGGGAATTGCACACCCATGTTGCCCAGTCCTCCTAACTGGTGAGCTACAAGGGTGTGGTGAACGGAAGTAAAAAGAAGGCTATTAAGGGTGTTTTTTTGGGGTGGGGGGTTGGAGTCAGACTAGGCTATAAAATACTAAATGTAATGGTACTGCCCCTCAACACAAAAACTAGCTGCTCTAAGCTTGTCAGTGCGCAAGGAATGTGCTCTGTATTTACTGCGTTATGGGCAGCTCACCACAGGAAATTTGCTTCTAGATGTTTGTGCTTGTATAGGGCACCGACACCGTGAGCAGTTCCTCGCAAATGCACTGAATTTACACCAGCACTGAAAATACACAACAAACACTACTGAGCCCTATGGTCAAATAAAACGACTATGCTTAGAGCCCTTTTGTGTGTTCATTAGTTCACATTCCTAATTATTTCACATTTATATTTTAATCTCAGCCAATCAGATCACATCTGAGCTATAGTGCTGTTCTCAAATGTAGCATGGAATATAGAAGTTATTTTAAAAACTGAAACATACACCATGTTGGAGGAAAGTATTAGTAAAAACACAGCAACAGTATACAAAACTACGAAAAATTGTTTTATTTTGTTGCAGATAACATTACACACAGTGTATAATATAAATGCACAGCAGGAAGTCTAAGCATTTTTTCTTTCATGTACCAAACTTCTTCTGTCTGACCGGTGGAGGCAACTGTGCATAGATGTCCATCAGGGGGCGCTCTACGACCACTATTGAATCATTGTCCAGCAAGTCTGCATAAAGGAGAGGCTGAAAACATGGACAGAAACAAAAAAGGGGAAAAAGGATACTGATTAGTTCCTAACACTTTAACCAAAGGAGACAATCAGCATTGTTTTTGTACGCATTTAAATCTTTTTATTAAGAACAGATTTGCAAGACAATTAAAATCTACTTGTTTGTAGTACTATCATTTTGGCAAAAAGAATAGGCAGATTGTTTGATAACAATAAATTTGACCATGCTAATATTTTCAGAAAACTGTCTCTAAACAATACCTAAAATCCTCTTTAATGTGAAAGCTGTAATCCATGCCAAAATCTGTAAAGAAATACTTACGACTTAATATGTGCCATAGTCAGTGCGCTAATGTTTTTTTTCTCTCGTTTGACACTGCTGCCTGACAATCAACAGCACCCTTCACAACCAACCAATACATTTCTTCTTAGTGACAATCAGCAAAGATGAGCTATTATTTAGACAGTATCTGAGTGTATATATATATATATATATATATATATATATATATATATATATATATATATATATATATATATATTTTTTTTTTTTTAATTTTGCATCCATAACATCCCTGAACAGTCTGCTGTGTGAGGGAGGGGAGGGGGGCATGCAACAGGCTGCCCATGATGGATGTTCCCTCAGTTCTGCAATGGGCACTGCCATTAAGCAGCCCCACCCACCAATCCTGAAGTAGAGGGGTAGTTTTCTCAAGTCTCCATCATAGAAGTCGCACCTGCCCTGACTGCATGTAATCTTTCCCATTCCCTGGGAGAGGTGTGCGTGCCACATCCCTTCACCACTCTCCCTCCCTGCCTGGCTCCCCGGTGCCACTACAAGAGCCCTGGTCATCCTTCTGTGCCATGGAGCCAGGTTCAAGTCTATGCTAAAGGGATGCCTAATATTACACCCTCACTAGTCACAACTTTAGTGGGGATTTTAAATGAACCGTTTAAGTTGTGGAAAAAAAATCACCTGTAGACTTGCAAATACTGCCTAAAGAAGAGTAGAATTACTCACATGTGCGAGCTCACACACACGTACACATGCGCGGGTACACACAAAAAGATATCCATGTAATTACTCTGCTATGTGGAATCTAAATATGGGAACAGACAAATGAGGAAGGGAGGTGCAATAAACTAGCAGAAAACATCTGTCAAGAGCCAACTGTCTAAGTGACATGTGGCCCAAAGTAACACAACCGAAAATGGAGGCTTTGTCTCTGCTTCCCTTCTTGGTCTCCTAAGTACATGATCTAATCCACAATTGCATCACACCTGAGAGTAAATTATTTCCAGAGGAAATAGTGAAACTGTGTTCATCAAATGAAATTTCATCTGAAGTCATTCTGACATGTTACTTTTGTTTCACTCCAAATGTAATACTATAAACCACACCTAATTAGATTACATTTTATGGCCATCAACTAAGATATATCAAATGCGTGGAAATAATGGAATCAGAGTTCTCACACAAGGAAAACCGAAATGTAACACCAATTATTCAATAATGCTATCTCCTCAAAAAATACTGTTCTGTGAAGTTCGAAAGTTGGAAGCAAAGATTACCACTAAAATGCTCAACATTTTACGAAATATTTCCTCAATCATAGCAGTTTCACTCATGACTTGTAACACCTTTACAATGACTTCAACTCAGTTTAAACTCAGTTTAAAACCATTTCCTATTTTACAACTATTAAAAATGTCATCAAAGCACTTTTCTCTACTCAAAGTTCATGTATGCATTCTACATTTTGAATGTTTCAGAAAGCAATTAGCCTATGGGTTGGGAGGGTGGCCTAATGGTTAAGGTGTTTGCCTTACAAACACAAGGTGCAGGGTTTCAGTCTCACAAGGGATAATTGGCTAGGCTTAAAATGGCTTGCAAGGGCAGTTAGCGTAGTACTAACCTATGAACCTATGACAAATGATGAATCAGCAACCTTTACCATTATTTAAGTGAAACTTCTTTAGGCACGGTAGTGCGAATTTACAGTGAAACTAAAAATGAAATGGAAGTGAGACTCCACGGTGGTGCTGTTCAGCGCCCAACTGTTGCCGAAACATGAGTCGGCGAGGGAAGGTAATCTGCTTTATGTAGATTCTGGAGTGTGGGAATCCTGTATTGCGCGCGTACACACACACACACCATTAGGAGAAAGGGACTCTGTTACTTAGAACAGATCCCACAAAAGGAGGACACAGCTAAACCACTTGCTCTTACTCTGAAAGCTGCTACAATACCAGTTTTATGCAGTTACACGCATGTTCTAAAGGACAGGAAGCATGCAACTGAAATGTCATCAGTTTGGTGACTGTGATCCTTAATGTTTGGCCAAATAACCACATATTTTCTGAGGGACAGACCAAAAGTATTAGGCATAAATCTGGACACACTGCGAAGATCTGGTCAAATGAGAGGTAGCTCTAGTTATATCTGTGTGTGCTTATAGGGTATGTGTACATCTTGAAATTCAAATCCACCCGCAGAGAATCAAATGTCTTATCAAAGGGCAACAAACAGTATGACTATGGAAATAGGCAGCAGGGAAATTGCTAAGAAGAAAATATACAAATTCATAAACAGGGAAAAATGCTAGTTAAATGAATGTTGGGAGTTAGACCGTACACTGAACCCATTCCCTGAATACTGAGGCATGAATATCAGGCATAAAGCCAAAGATGTGGGCACTTAAGAAAGCAAATTTATACCATGAATAGAAAAGGAAGTCAGGAATGTGTTGATCAGGACAGGGATCACTCCACACTTAGATGAAACCAGGGAAAAGTAAAATGGAGTTTTACAAAGCAATGGCCCCTTAATGAGATATGCACAGAAAAGTAAAATGGAGTTTTACAATGCAATGGCCCCTTAATGAGATATGCACAGAAAAGTAAAATGGAGTTTTACAATGCAATGGCCCCTTAATGAGATATGCACAGAAAAGTAAAATGGAGTTTTACAATGCAATGGCCCCTTAATGAGATATGCACAGAAGAAAAGCACTCTGCAAGCTGTGGTACTGCTACCACAGTTCTCAACCAGTCAGGGAAAAATCCAGAAATAATCACGGACAATCAGGGATGCTTTTAAAAAAATTAGCTTGGAACACTGACAGAATATCCAACCTACCCATACAAACAACTCTAGTACTCTTCCTAACTGGGTACTTGTATCTAATCCTTCCAAATATCATAACCCTGAAACCCTACCAAACACCCTGAGCGATCACTCCCCTATAATAGTGCTTAGGTTCACTCCCCACTTCTCAAAACCTCCTAGATTTACCACGTGTCACAAACTCTGTAACTTGCATCCAGAAACCTTTAATGTCCCCCTCTCTAAAGTAAACTGGAAATTCCTTACCCAACTCCCACTAGAAGAAGCAGTCCTAGCTTTCAACTTCACATTCCTTAGCATCTTAGACTCACTTG
This sequence comes from Protopterus annectens, assembly GCF_019279795.1. Taxonomy (NCBI): domain Eukaryota; kingdom Metazoa; phylum Chordata; order Ceratodontiformes; family Protopteridae; genus Protopterus; species Protopterus annectens. The sequence continues at coordinate 490,595,136 of NC_056742.1, forward strand.
CTCCAACTCACAAAGTCCAAATTAAGTCCACCATATCTCCGTGGCTTTCAAAAGCCACTCATACCCTTAGGATAACTAGAGACAAATTATGAAAAAAAAATGGTCACAAACTAAGTTCCCTGCAGACTTGCAAAAATATAAAGAATTCACAAATCTGACAAAAAAACACAAAGATAAAAAGGACTTCTGTAACAAACCTCCCACAGCCCTGAAATCTAATCCTGAAAAATTCTAGAACTCTATTAACCAAATATTACACCCCGTTAATCTTAGCTCTCCCAATCCATGCCCAGACATCTGAAGAAATTGCCATTATATCTTCAATATCTATTTTATCAATTCAATATCTAAGCTACTCATCCCTAACCCAAACCCCTCTACTATTAACATCTCCAACTTTTCTGAACCTATTCCTAATACTATCTCCTCAAATACCTTCTCCCTCACACCTGTACCTACTAGCTACATCAAAACTCTACTCTCTAAATTAAAACCATGCTCAGCATCAGTTGACAATATTCCTTCCACTTTTCTTCAACTAGCAGTGGACTCTGTTGCTCTCCCTGTATCTATCATAATTAATCGCTCTATCTCTGAATCTAAAGTCCCTTCCATCTGGAAACAATGCCACACTCTACCTATACACAAAGGAGGTAACCCCTCTGATATCTCCAACTTTAGACCTATCACTATCCTCTCCCCTCTCTCTAAAGTACTAGAAAAATGTATTCATAAACAAGTTATGCAGTATCTAATACAGGAAAATCTGCTTACACCCACTCAACATGGCTTCAGACCCAAACATAGCACCACTACAGCTCTATTATCCTTCCTTAACACAGTCTCTATAGCCATGGATGACCATAAACGTATTTCTTGCCTATTCTTGGACCTCTCAAAAGCTTTCAACACCATCTCACACTCTCTTCTGCTGCACAAACTGCATAACCTCAACTTCTCTTCTGATACTGTTGCATGGTTCTCCAGCTACCTCACTGATAGATCTCAAATCAGTGAGATGGCACTCTGCACTCTCCCCTCCTCTCTCTGTCAAAATGGGTGTACCTCAAGGGTCTATCCTAGGGCCTTTACTTTTTAATATCTTTACTAATCAGCTCTATACCTCCTGTCCTCAGTCATCTTTAGTGCAACACGCAGATGACTCTGCAGTCATCACCACAGCCATCTCTCCCTCTAAGCTCTTCTCAGCTACTCAGGCATCTTTTAACTTAGTTGAAACACGGCTCTCCCAACAACCAGCTCATCCTTAACCCTAAAAAGACAAAGCTGTTAGTCTTCCTACCTAAAAAGTTCAACAATATTAAACCCTCCTTCTCCATACAGTCCCTTAATAACACTCCCATTCAGGTAGAATCCAGCACTAAGCTCTTAGGCGTAACCATCGACGATCAGCTTAAATTTGACTTGCATGTTAATAACTGTATCAAAAAGACTCATTCAAAACTAGGGCTCCTTTACCGTAACAAGAAATTATTTACCTATGAAGCCAAGATTACTCTCTCTCTCACCTACCTTCTACCCAATTCTCAAATTCTTACAAATCGTAACTCAGTATTCCTGACCTACAACAAGGTTACTAGATTTGCTGCCCAACAAACCTACAAATCCCATCACTGTCTCTCTCTAAAACACCTAAACTGGCTTGAATTACCCCACCAGCTTTTTCTTCTCTCAGCTCCAGTTCATCCATTCTATCCTATACTAGCCTTCCTACTGCCCAGCACTATCCCCTCTCATCTCCCATTATTCTCCCTCCAGACCTCTCCGAAGCTCTAACCAAGACCTACTACAAATCTACAAACCCAAGTCTAAATTTGGACGCAACATTTACAGCTATCACCCCACTATTGCCTGGAATAGGCTCCCACTAGAAATCAGGATCCTTACACACCCTAAACAATTTAAGACAGTCACCAAAGAGCACTTTAAAAGTCACTGGTCCTGCCACTGCACTCTCCCTCCTTAACATCCCCTACTTCTCACACCTTAATCTACTTTCTGCACTTAACTCACTCTTCTCACTAGCTCTCTCTAATCGTCCTTGACTACTCTTTCTACTGTCTTCTAAAATCTATTAAGCAAATAGCCTCAGAGAAACATTCGATTGTAATCGTCTTGCCTTCATGCAACTACATTATGATAAAACTGGGGTTTTGTAACCACTTACCCCAAAAAACTATATTCATCTTAATGACATATTTCTTTTTATACATCTTGAAATAGTTTTGCTATACTCCTGATTACTGACACTGTATAACATTGTATTGCTACTTAATACCTTGTAATAATCCTGTAACATTGTTGTTTAACGCTAATTTATAATACAAATTGTACAATATGTTGGAGCTTTTCTTCCTGGGCCTCCGCTGAAAAAGGGCTCTTCAGCTCAGTCGGACAATCCCGGTCAACAAATGTAAAATAAATAATATCAGAATATGAATTAATATACATTTTCTGAACTAAAAGAAGTCTGTAACTCTAATTACGGTCATCCTTTATTACAGCAATCCCCCCTTTTTCAACAGTCACCAGTTTTAAGAGGGGCAGACCTAAAATTTGAGACAAAAACAGGGTCATCCCTTAAAGTCAGTGACAGCTGGGAAGTACACTGTAACTGCTTCCATTAAACCACTACAGAATGGATTGGTGTTCAGTGGCTGTAGAGATGTAAATCCACTTCAAAAAACAGGAAGTAAAACAGAAGAAGAGGAAAGCAAGTTCTGTTGTCTGATACCTCTGATAAGCAAAGTCAATACTTCAGAAAGAAATAAAAAGAATGTGCGTGGCTGCCAAGGGCGGTAGAAGGGAAACTTCTGTTAGGAAGTGCAAAGGAAAGCAAATGGTACAGTACAGTATATGCTCCTTTGCACTTCCTTACAGAGATTTCACTTCTACTGCTCGTGGCGACCACACACATTCTTTTTTTTTTAATTTGTTAACTAGGTAGCCTGGCTGGTCTGAGGACCCTTTCAATTTTAGCACAGCATGGAGAAAATATCTCATTCAAAATTGGTTAGTTTTACAAAGAAATATGTAATGCAGCATTTTCCCATTAAAGTTCAACTTGCATTTCCACTATATTTTTCAGGTTCTTATTTTATCTGCAGGTCAGAAATTTGCTGAAGCAAACAAAAAGCCCAGATCACTACCTATAGACACCAACAAATACTTAAGTAGAAAAACAGCAAAAAATAAAAAACAAGCTTGTCTTTAAACTGTGTGTGTGTGTGTGTGTGTGTGTGTGTGTGTGTGTATATATATATATATATATATATATATATATATATATATATATATATATATATATATATATATAGATCTATAGATATCTATATATATATATATATATATATATATGTGTGTGTGTGTGTGTGTGTGTGTGTCGGCAGCTATGCAACTGCAGATCTCCACAACATCTTTTATAAATTCATACACGTGTTAGTCTGATACAGCAACATCTGTGATCACTGCTGTCTGAAACCAAACAATATGCACTTGAAAGTTGTATGCATCAATCTTCAATTGTCTGCACATCTCACACCTACCATACAGAATAATGCATATGTGATCTCTCCGCCATTAGATGAATCACTGTGGTAATATGCAAGCTCCAAAACAAATAAAAAGTTTGCTCCAAAACGCACTTGATTTACAAGTGAGAATTCCTTTGTAATAACATTTTTCCAACTGAATGTAAATATAACCAGTAGCTGCAGAAATACGCTTCACTATTGTCTACAGCTGTGCTGTGTGGAACACACTTTCAATAGGTACAGACATATGATCAGCTTAAATCTGTGCTTCCTCTATGTAAGTTTATTGAAAGTTAACTCATGCAGCATTACACGCTGGGGCTGTACTGGTACCCTGGGGGTGAATATGAGCCATGGGTTGGCACTGTCACAGAATCATAGCTAGGTTATCTGTAGCTTGCTACAATTAAAATACCCCACACAAAGTGCATCAGGTGCGAGTACGAATTCAGAACTGGCACTGATTTCAGAATACTGGCACTCCACTACAATGCACCACTGGCAGTAATCGACACTGTAGTATTAACAAAAGGTTGCCTTGTTTGACGTACTAAACTTCACCTAGCAGTCTCTTGTGCTGACTAACAAATTATCATCCTCTGAAGCAGAATCTGTGCTACAGCATCAGATAGATGACTGCATTTTTCAACCAACATAGAAACTATTTGCCGAGTCAGGAGCCTTTGATGTTCTTGGCTAACAGAATTAGAAACAAATCTAAAAATTAACAGACAAGGCTTCAGGAGCCTTTGATGTTCTTGGCTAACAGAATTAGAAACAAATCTAAAAATTAACAGACAAGGCTTGGAAGTTCAGGAAAGAAACTAACCAGCAGTGGTTAGACCAACCTATCCAGAGTTCAGCAGCCCAAGCAAGATACTAGTGAAAACTGCAAATGGGGCCTAGGACAATACGACAGGCACTTCTTAGGCAGCCCCAGCCAGCACTGCCGACACTGGGAGACAAAGCCCTAACTACAACCCAGGTCACCAAAATTCAACTGGGATCATAGGCACATGAAGAGAGAAGTGTTAGCGCCTGGCCATTTTGGGAAGAAGGATAACAGACCATCCACATAGGTTCCATCACAGAACATTCTGGTATGTTAATATGAGACCTGAGGGTGGGCACTGGGCTCACAAAGCCACAGATGGGATGCTGCCTTTCAAGGCACTATGAGCCACTGCAGTGAAGCAGATCACCTGTCTCCCTCACCTGGTGTTGGGGGGCAGGCCACAACATACTCCCTTCACTATGAGGAGGCCAGCAAGGGTACAAAGCACTTTCTTGCCTATCTGAATGACACCCCCAGCTCTAACTGTATTACCAGGTGAATCCACAAGTAAAAGGAACAAGTTAGTGACGGTGAGGAGGCTTAATGGTCAACAGGCATTGGGGGGGGGGGGGCGCAAAAACTACACAGAGAAAAAAAACACAACTTCTTGGTTAGCCCAAAACTTCCTGTGAGAAATTAAAAGTCTAATGGATGAAACCAAACCCTAAGGGTGCATTTCTCGTGGGCACCTGGATATGCTAGACTACTGCATAAAGTCCTTGTAGATACTATAACAACTCCACAGCTCTATTCTGGCCTGCAGCATATTACTTTTTTTAATGCCACCATACCACTTAATCATGCTGGGTTATATTAGACTCCATGCCAGTTTTTGCACTTTCCTAAGGTTATTCATCAAAGCCATATGTAGGAGGACTGCAATGGATCTGCTCTTAAAAAATTATCAGACAAGGGTCTTTGTGCAGAAACAGAATTACGCCTCATCCTTCTTAAGAGGCTAGAACCTTTTCTTGCTAAACATCGCGCGTTCATCAATTTATTCTTAATCATATTTTCTCTTAATCATAGGCACACCTCCATTAAACTGGAGGAAAGTAGCCACTGTACCCATTTATAAAACATTCCCAAACCCTCCTGAACTAATGGATTCACAGATTCATTGACTGTTACTAGGATAATGATCTGGGGGGGGGGCTTTCTATGCCTTGCCAAGAACAATGATGTCATGTATCCAAACAGGACACTGAGGGCCAGGCATCCATAAGGTACCTCTGTCCTTAAGATACATAGTTGCCAGGCACAGCATACATTTCCTATTCCTCATCCACTGGTCGCGGTTGCACTTAAATCGGGTTACACATGAACTCGGCTTCACAGGCTGGGTTTAAATAGGATTACATACCTGAATATGTCAGCAAGTACGAGATACTCTGTCATTCATGACACGGCTTTATACATAATTTTTCAGCACATCTACAGTTGTACTGATAACTTTCTCCTTACCAAGACCCTCTTTATGGACTTAAAAAAGGGATTTCATCTTACTGATCACCCACGTCTGGCTGTTAAATGATCAGAAACAGATTGTGTTGAAGTCCATCTGACTTAGTCCAGTACCTTTCTAGATGCCAGAGTTTTCATTTAAGATTTAGCCCCTCTCTCTCTTTCAGACCCTGGTATCTGGAGTACTTTAAAGTATTTATCCTGTGTGCATTTTCTTCAGACACTTCATTAGTAACCTCATCTCATATGTCCTCTGTTGATCAGCAATCTAACTTTAGATTTCCATGACCTGCATGCAGGACATGGACAATTTGTTTTTCCTTGTATCTAGCACAAAAAGAAGTTATGTACTCACCATAATGTTCCATGTATGTAGTCCATCTTGCCGAACATTATTATGTGTGGGTTCGGAGCCAATCCCTGGCTCCGAGTCAGCTGCTTAGAAAGCTTGAAAACTTCTAATTGGCTCATGGCTAATAGGTATCCCATGATGCATGCACACATTCCCCAGATCTTGTTTGCTACTAGTCTATCAGGATAAGACAGGAAAAAGGACAAAGGTCCAGAAGAATTAACTGTAGTAAAGGCACCCTTATGGTGTAAACCACTGTAGAAAAGGAAAGACCGTTTCCAGATCCTCCAGGAAGGGGGCTGGTGGGTGGGTTCGTAATAATGTTCGGCGAGATGGACTACATACATGGAACGTTCTGGCGAGTACATAACTTCTTTATGTTATGTAGTCCTATCTCGCCTCCATTATTAAGTGTGGGACAGCGTCCCTAGCATCTTGAAAGGGTGGCTCACTGGAAAATACTCCCGAGTACCGTGGAACCAAACAAGGCTCTACTCCTGGAAGTTAAATCCAATTTATAATGGGAAATGAAGGTATGAGGGGTAGCCCATGTTGCTGCTGCACAAATACTATCAATAGGTGTCCTGGCCTGGAAAGCAGCAGAAGTAGAGCAGGACCTGGTGGAATGTGCTTGGACTTTAAAGGGTAACTCCTTTCGTAGAGAAGGACCTGGTGGAATGCGCTTGGACTTTAAAGGGTAACTCCTTTCGTAGAGCAGGACCTGGTAGAATGCGCTTGGACTTTAAAGGGTAACTCCTTTCGTAGAAGAAGGACCTGGTGGAATGCGCTTGGACTTTAAAGGGTAACTCCTTTCGTAGAGCAGGACCTGGTGAAATGCGCTTGGACTTTAAAGGGTAACTCCTTTCATAGAGAAGGACCTGGTGGAACACGCTTGGACTTTAAAGGGTAACTCCTTTCCCTGAGAAGGACCTGGTGGAATGCGCTTGGACTTTAAAGGGTAACTCCTTTCGTAGAGAAGGACCTGGTGGAATGCGCTTGGACTTTAAAGGGTAACTCCTTTCGTAGAGAAGGACCTGGTGGAACGAACTTGGACTTTAAAGGGTAACTCCTTTCCCTGAGAAGGACCTGGTGGAATGCGCTTGGACTTTAAAGGATAACTCCTTTCATAGAGAAGGACCTGGTGGAATGCACTTGGACTTTAAAGGGTAACTCCTTTCCCTGAGAAGAACCTGGTGGAATGTGCTTGGACTTTAAAGGGCAACTCCTTTCGTAGAGAAGGACCTGGTGGAACGTGCTTGGACTTTAAAGGGTAACTCCTTTCCCCTGAGAACTATAAATAAAAGGAAATACAACTAGAGATCCAGTTCAAAAGTGTAACCTTGGAAACTGGCAAGCCCATTCTCGCCTCAGCAAAGGAAATAAACAGCTGTTCTGATTTTCGAAATCCTTTGGTCCTGTGGATATAGAAACGTAGTTGCCTATGCACATCCAGTTGGTGGAATGTATACTCTGCTTTATTGGTGTGATTAGGGAAGAACACTGGCAATTCAATTGTTTGGTTTAAGTGAAACTGAGAACAGACTTTAGGAATAAAAGAAGGGATGGTCCGGAGAGAGACCCGGTCTTTGTGAAAAATTAAATATGGAGGTTTAACAGACAGGGCCTGTAATTCAGAAACTCGTCTGGCTGAGGTTACTGCTACCAGAAAAACAGTCTTCCAAGACAGGAATTTCAACTGACAACTATGGGCTGGTTCAAAAGATGGCAGAGTAAGTCTAGACAGGACTAGATTCAGGTCCCAAGGAGGAATGGGGTCTTGCATAGGAAGTCTTAACATCATGGAACCCCTAAGAAAAGATTTGCACAGTTTGTGAGACATAAGACTGGAATCATTAATCCCCACATGAAAATTAGATATTGCTGCTAGCTGAACTCGGGAGTGTAGCAGCTGCTGAACCCTGGTGAAAGAGTTCTGAAAGGAAATCTAAAACAATAGTAATGGGAGCTGTAAATGGATCAACTTCTCTGTTGTGTGCCCATATAGAAAATCTCTTCCATTTACTGTGATACAATTTTCTAGTCGAAGGCTTGTGAGAAGAGGTAATAATACGAGTTACAGCTGGAGACAGATCATGAAGCCTGACTAGTGATGCAGCCATGCTGTCAGTTTGAATGTGTGGAGACTGGGGTGAAGAGAACCTGACGTGTGTCAGGAGGTCTGGCAGTGGGTCCAGAGTCTATGGGTAGTCTAACAGGTGAGGCCCGAGAAAAGGCCAGTAAGGAGTGAGGAGGATCATCTTGCTTCCCAACAACATTGCCTTCTGTATGACCTTGGGGATGAGCGGAAAAAGAGGAAAAGCATAAAAGAGTCCTGGGGCCAATTGTGGACGAGTGCATCTCTTGAAGACTCTCCTGGAGGGGGGAATGAGAGAGAAAAAGGTGCTGCATTTGGTGTTGATGGGGCTGGCAAAGAGGTCGCAGCAGGGTTGTCCCCACTTGTGGAAGATCATACTGGCTATTTTCTGGTTAAAGGACCATTCGTGAGGTAACAATATAGCCCTGCTTAGCTTGTCTGCTATCACGTTGGAAGTCCCCGGGATGTGCGTTGCAATGAGAATGTGTTGGGAAGAAATCGCCCAATTCCAAACTCGCAGGGCCTCTTGACATAAGGGGTATGATCTGGTCCCCCCTTGTTTGTTTAGATACCAGACCACCGACATGTTGTCAGTCTGGATAGCTATCGTCCCTAGAGGGAGAAAGTTGTGAAGTGCTTGCAACGCTAGAAGCACCGCTCTCATCTCTAGAATACTGATATGCAGATGGGTCTCCTGCTCTTGCCATGTGCCTTGGATAGTCCCTGCCAAGATAATGCCCCCCCCCCTATCTGAGAGGCATTTGTGGTCACAGTGGCAACGTGTTGGTGCAGTACAAAGAGAGTCCCTGTGGTAAGATGACCCGGTTGAATCCACCAGCGTAGGTCGTTTTTGCAAGAATCTGTAATCAGAATCTGATGATGTAGAGGTAACTGCTGAAAAGACCACTGGGATGACAGGAGCCATTGTAGTATTCTCATATATAGTCTTGCTAAAGGTACCTAGGTTATGGTCGATGCCATAGTTCAGAGAAGCTGCAACTCACCTTCACTTTGACTGTTCGAAGGGGAATTATCCTGTAAATTTGTTGCACAAGATTCTGTATTCTGTCTGTAGGTAGTCTGGCTGTCATATCGACCGTGTCTCTGTTTGCTCCTTTAAAAGTTATAGACTGAGTGGGCAAGTAGAGGATTTTTCCCAGTTTATCGAGATTCCCAACTGGGAACAGAGCTTGATTGTGGAATCTCTCGATTGAACTAGATGATGCCTGGTGGTGGCGGTCAGGAGCCAATCGTCCAGGTATGGAAAAATTTGGATTCCCTGACGCCTCAAATGAGCTGTGACTACTGCCATGCACTTGGTGAACACCCGGGGGGCTGTGGTGAGACCAAAGGGCAGCACTCGAAACTGGTAATGATTGGCTCCCAGCCAGAAGCATAGGTAGCTCCTTCATGCTCTGTCCATCATTATGTGGTAGTAGGCATCCTGGAGATCTATTTAGCACATCCAGCTGTCTCTCCCTAACAGGAGGAGTATGGATTGTAGAGTGACCATTCGGAACTTGGACTTCTTTACATACTCGTTTAACCTGCTGAGGTCTAGGATGGGTCTCCAGTCTCCTGTTCTTTTTGGAACTAAAAGAACCTGGAGTATGTTCTGAATCCTGTCTGGTCTGCTGGGACCTTTTGGAGGACTCTTTTTAATAGCAGCTTTTTTATCTCTATAGCCGCTTGATCCCTGTGATTGGGTGGTACATCTGGGATCCTTTTGGGAGGGCGTGGTGGAAGGGAATAGGGTATAGAGTAACATCTGGTGATAATGTCTTGTACCCACTTGTCTCGAGTGAGATTTAGCCAGGCTTCTGGGTACAAGGACAGGCGACCCCCGACTGGCTCCAGAGACGGATAGTTGGGTTCCACATCAGGAACGCTGATAGGGACGGTCACGAAAGGAATCGCGACCTCCCTGATTTTGTGGGCCTCCCTTGCCTCTAGGGTGACATCTACCATTATGTCCTCCTCCCCTGCCTCTGAAGGAGGAATCACCCTGTGTGTCCTGGAAAGGTCTCTGTGATTTCTTGAACCCCATTTTGCTGCTCTTCTGACCTTTAGGGTAAGGTCTAGAAGGAACGGTAAAACGGACTCCCACGATAAAGAGAGTCTTTCCTTCCTTGCACCTGGTGAGGGTATCTTTCACCTTGGGTCCAAAAAGAGAGGATCCGTCCACGGGAGCATTGGTAAATGTAGACTTGAAAGGCTCAGCAAAGTTGCATAGACACATCCAGGAATGTCTCCTTAAGGAGACTCCTGAACCCGCCACCCTACTCGCACCATCAGCTGCGTATGAAATCAGCTGCATGGAGGAGTTAACAATAGATGTGAGAATAGCCAACTGAGCCGACACTGTAAATGGGACTGCTTCAGTAGAGGTACCCTGAAGAGCATCTCCTAACTCCTTTAGGAGATCTCTGAAGTCTCGTAAAATGTGATAGATAGTTCAGCAATCGGAGTGTAAAAGCCGCTGAAGAGAAGATACGCTTCCCGTACCTATCCATCGTTCGGGATTCCTTATTAGGTGGATGGATAGAAGTCGTCTCTGCTAGCTCCTTCTTAGTGGCCGCCGCCACCACCATGGCATCAACAGGTAAATCCTTGGATAAAAACTCTGTCTTTAGGGGCGGAAAGAAATTTAGTCGGCCTCCTGGGGACCGGTTCCACGGCATCAGGAGTCTGCCATGCTTTCTGACTCACAAGATCCAGTAATTCATCAAATGGAGGAGACACCCATGAAGCTAAGGGTTGAGACCCAAAAGCTTTCAGGTACACTGACTCCTCATTGGACGGGGTAACGTTGGGCCAGCTGCCTCTCTGCCAGAGGATCTCCAAAATGTCTGCAAAGGAGACATCTACAGAGGATGACTTAGAGGACCCCTCCGACACATCGAGGTCAGTGTCAGATGTAAGAGACTCATCAAGGGAGTCTACATGCTTTCTCTTACATGATCTCTTCTGAGCGGGGTCTTCTGGGGAGGTCTCGGAAGATCGGGGACCACCCAAATGGGGGTCCTGAGGCTGTGAGTCTCTACCATCCCAGGGGAGAGAGGATGCTGAGACCCTAGTCGGCGCTTGAGGGAGTATAGCATTGGTACTCCTACATGGTACGGATGAACTATCCAACATGCTCCTCATCCTCACGAAGACCGATTCCTCCATCTCCAAACGACGCCCCGGCTCCGAAGAGAGCGTAGGTGCTGATGACTCCAAAGGAATCGGCTCCGAGAACTATGTAGGGTCCAAGCTCACTCGGGCCGATGCACCAAGAGGAAGACTCGGCACCAAAGAGGTTCAATTCCAAGTGTCCCCCTCGGGCCTGACCGAAGAGCTTCGGACCCTAGACACTTTGGACGGCACCGATAGTGTTGGAGCGGAGCTCAGACAACCACACGGGGTGCTGGAGCAGAGGACACCACTATAGTCGGTACTGACAGCATCGGCTCCAAAGGCCCAATCTGGGTTGGAGGAGGAAAAAGAGCAGAATCGGTAGCAGGAGTTGGCTCCGAGATAGAAATGGTTGGAGCCGATAAAAATTTTGGCAAGGCCGACAACTTAAGGAGTCTGAACACCACTCTCTCGATGTCTTCTTCAGATAAGCTCCTGGAGGATCTGGAGGACAGTGTGGGAGACCTCGCTCTCTGCAATATAGGTGATTTTAGAGTAGGGGAGACCAGTGGAATGTCTGTAGACTGGCTCCAAAGAGGACTGCTAGTGATCGCCACCGAAGCACTTGGTGCCAATACTGCAAGGTCAGTGTCCAGAATCTCATTCGGCTCTGAAGACAGTGGAGCCGAAGAGACAGAGGCCAGCTCTGATTTTGGTAACTTCTGTGGAGGTTCAGAGACAGAAGATGAGGCTGGAGAAGGCCTTTTAGAGGTCTTGCCCTTATCTTTTCTAGAAGACTGCGACCTAGCAGAGGAGGAAGAACTGGCTAGGTCTTCTTCGAAGGAAGGTTTTAACATGCCTTTTAGGATCAGCTTATTCTTCCATTCCTGGAGCACTCTAGGGCTAAAGGAATGACAAAAGAGAAGTTTCTTGAAGATGTATGGCCCCTAAACAGTACACACAGACGCTATGTCCATCAGTGATGGACATTTTTTTGTGAGCATTTAGTACAATTTTTAAACCCTGATTGTTTATGCTCTTTATGTCCTTTGGACATAATGGCAGTAGAGAAAAAGCAACACACTCGCACAACGAGAAAGGAACTAGATCCTCTAACTGAAACAGATCTAGCCCTAACACTCACAACAACAAATAAAAAGTGGCTTTACTAGGTTCTCTAACTTAAACAAACCTAGTGCAAAGGAAAAAGGGAAACAAACTAGCACCTCTAAGTTAAACGGTCTAGTCTAAAAGCACACACTCACAGGAACCACACACAAAAGGCCAACAGGCCCAAGAATTTTATAAGCAGTAATAAGTCAAATCCGGTTAATAGACACAAATCGGTATCACAATAAAGCTATCAGCAATCAGAATAACACTTCACACGAAGCTAAAAACTCCTAAAAAGTTGTAATAATAAATAACTAAATCACTTAGCCACGGCCAACAAAGGAAGCTTCCGACTGAAGACGTGGCAAACGAGATCTGGGGAATGTGCACATGCACCATGGGATACCTATTAGCCAGGAGCCAATCAGAAGTTTCCAGGCCTTCTAAGCGGCCGAGTCGGAGCAGAGGATCGGCTCCGTGCCCACACGTAATAATGGAGGCGAGACAGGACTACATAACATCGCTCTCTAGTCCAGAATTCTCTACAGAACACTTCAAGACAGCGCGGTGTTGGTCTGAGTTTAACAATCTGCCTGCCCGTATTAAAAGCAAACAACATTGCTGTTACCCTACAGAAGGCCGTCAACACTATACCATTGTTCTTATAAAATCCACTTCACTATGATATCAATGCGTTCTTCTACAAATACCACAGCTGGCGTTTCTTTGATTGGATTTATCCACCATACAGAAACAGCCGCACAAACATTCTTACAATAAAAAATGAGCTACGAGTAGATGACTTTGTGGTCCACATGGATATGAGATGATCGACAAATGGCAAAAGAAACAGAGATTGCAGCATGGCTTAAAAGCATAAAATCTTTAACGTTACAAAACAGGTGAACACTTTCGCATCCAGTATAGAAGTTTCAAATTTATACTAAAGATTGAAACTTGAAATGCATTGGACCAATAAGTTACAATCTGATAAATATTTCGGTCTTAATGAGACCGTTTCTTTAAAGCCATTCCTTAAGTCACATGATTTATTTAAATGATTTTAACAGTTTTTTTGCAATTGGTATAGAAATTGCTACTTTGTCATTTTATATGGTCTAAGGAAGTGTCTATAGTGGACGCGAAAGTGCTCACCTGTTTTGTAACATTAAACATTTTATGCTTTTTAAGCTGTGCTGCAATCTCTCTCGCTTTTTTTGCCATTTGGATTACATTTTTGATAGTGTTTTGCCTGAGCCAATGATGTTGAGTTTACTTGTCATTTTTTGAGACGATGAGCAGCCCAGGTGGTGGGGAAGTCAGCTAATGGGGATAGAATGGAGGGGCTGACGCAGCTTGCCTATCCTGTAGGGAAGGAGTTTGCCTCACCCACCCTGACAATGACTCCTAGTGGGGTAGTGGAAGAGTGCACAGTGGAGAAACAGTTTAAGCCTCAGACAAGCAACTAATAAAGCAAGTTATTGTGTTGGCCAGGATAATGTGTCTGGAAGTACACATATGCAAACAAGCTTAATGCAGCAACCTGATGGGTTGGGTGAGTGGTAGGTAGTCAAAGGGAAGCAGATGGTAACGTGAGAAGAAACGCCTGGAAAACTGGCACCAAATACATGGGCAGCTGATGAATGCAGGTGTGATGGAAATGAATGAAAAAAAAAGGCTACACATTAATTAAAGTAACTCATAATGATAAACTTGGGAACCTATCAATCCATCAAAAGGCTTTTATTTGAATGCTGCTCAGCCTTAGATGTTGTGCAACACTGAAGTTGGTGTACATGTTAGTTAGGACATATGAGATGTGCCCCCTGTTAAAAAATGCTCTGTGATCACTAAAAGTGGTTTAAGAATTTTTTTGACCATGCAGCGTTCACGTGAAAAAATGGGCGAGTCGACATGTATCCAAAGATGTGACGTATTCCAATTCCACCTCTTATGCCAAATTCCTCACCAAATGCTTTGCTGCTGTATGCTACACAACACAAGGTATGTCATTTCATCTTGCTTCATATGCAAGGATCACCAACTCGCAATTAAACGTCGTGAAATGCTTTTGAATGACAGAAGGTGCATACCTCTCAAATGTACAGTTTTTTTTCAGAATCTTCAGATTTTTGCCTCATATTTTTGTATTGTTCCTCACAGAATTTGTGATTTTTCTGGATTTTTGTGGCAAATTAGTGAGGACTGAATTCACTAAATAATGACAGTCATTTGAGTTACATGCTTCACATCCTTCAGAAAATGCATGGTAACACAATACCTTTAATTCTAGTAACTTTCTAAGTTTATAAGAGCAATAATTAAAATTTGTCCCTATTTTTGGGGCTTTGTCCAGATTTTATGTTAAAATATTGACAGCTATGGCAATGCTGCCATAACTTTTGTATTCCTAAAGCAACCTTCCCTCCACTGGCAAATAAGTTAAATCAATCCTGTTCAACAGTCTGATGGGTAACACTCATGCAGTCCTCAAGCTTACCTTTAACCTTGGAGATGATAGGTGATGAACACTGCAAATGACTTCATTAACATTAATGATTCTGAAAAGTACAGTTTTGTACCTACCATAAATGTAGATGTTCGAGGATTCCCTTGCTGCAGTCCTGACTATTGGGTATAGTCCGCGTCCCAGTCGGCCCGAATACCAGAGTATAAGGCTGACGTCGGTCATGGCGCCTTAGACTGACGTCAGTACGTCAGGGTACTAATGCGCATGACCGGCGTCATTTCCTCAGTCTTTTCTTGCCCCAGATGTCAGAAGACCCAAAAAGACAAGTCCCAAAAACAACCTGCACCAAAAAACATGTACAATATATACAACAATATATATACAAAAAATATAAGCATGTAAACTCACCTACACAACCACCCCGAAACACAGAGGGGAAGGAGGGAGGGTAAATTGGACTGCAGCAAGGGAATCCTCGAACATCTACATTTATGGTAGGTACAAAACTGTACTATGTTCTTCGTCTTCCCTTGCTGCAGTCCTGACTATTGGGTAGAATCCCAAAGCAGAGGTAAGGGAGGCTGGCAAATTATAAAGTAGCAGGAGCTGACAACATGCTTTGTAAAACAGCTGTGGCAAAACCAGCCCTAGTCTTAGAGTATATAGGCAGGTGATAATGCCTAGAGAAAGTATGCACTGAACTCCAAGTAGCTGCTTCCAGAATATCCTTAGTTGCCACCCCTTAGAAATGCTGTTGAAGTGGCAGTAGCCCTAGTGGAATGAGGCCTAATCCCAGCTGGAACCTCTTTGCCATGATGGGAATAACAAAATGCAATGCAAAAGCCAATCCACCTAGAAATAGTTTGTTTTGACACAGGCTTGCCCTGTGAACTCAAAGCAAAAGAAACAAGTAACTGCTGAGACTGCCTAAAATTCTTAGTCCTGCTCAAATAATAACGCAATTGCCTGTGTACATCTAAAGTGTGCAAAATCTTTTCCCCTTTATTTTGAGGATCTGCAAAAAACGTAGGCAAATGAATAGTTAGGTTTAAAGCCACACTAGAAACCACCTTAGGCATAAAGGAAGGATTAGTACGTAATGATACCCTGTCCTTATGGAAAATCAAAAGGGCTCTACTGCCATAAGGGCCTGCAACTCAGACACCCTTCTTGCAGAAGTAATAGCCAACAGAAAAGCAGTCTTCCATGACAAATATTTCAATTCAGCAGTAGCTGCAGGCTCAAAAGGTTGTAGAGTAAGTTTTTCCAACACAAAATTGAGATCCCAAGCAGGAGTAGGAGCTCTATTGGGGGTCTTATATTCTTTGCCCCTCTAAGAAACTGCTTGAACAAAGGATGCGAAAATAAAGGTGGGTCACAATCATAGTGAGCTGAAATTGCTGCAGCATGAATCTTTATGGAAGAGAAGGACAAACCTTTGTCCAATAATTCAGTAAGATATTGAAGAGCCACACTCAAATTAGGCTCGGAAATCTCCAAATTCTTTGCTGTACTCCAAAATAAAAATCTCTTCCATTTGTCTGCGTACACTCTCCTAGTACTAGGCCTTCTAGCTTCCATAATCACATTTAAAACTTGTTGAGGAAGCTGAGACCTGCTGTGCTTCAACACAGAATATGCCAAGCTGTGAGATGAAGAGATTGAAGCTTGACATTGAGCAGATGACCGTCCTTCTGAGATAACAGATGAGGAATCAGAGGTAAAGGCCATGGAGGCTTCTTTACAAGACTCCGTAGAAGTGGGTACCAGTGTTGCCGAGGCCAATCTGGAGCTATCAAAATCATCCTTGGCCTGTCTTGTCTGACCTTTAATAATACCTTTGGAAGAAGAGGCAGAGGTGGAAAGGCATAGACATGAAGGTTTTTCCAACTGAAAGACAGAGCATCCACTTTCCAAGCTGTGTGATGAAACCCCTTTGTGCAATACTTTGGCAGCTGGTGGTTTAGTGGAGAAGCGAACAGATCTATGTCTGGAGTTCCCCATGACACTGTCAATTTCTGAAATACATGAAGATCCAGTTTCCACTCGTGGGGATCCATGATTTGTCTGCTTAATACATCTGCTAGGGAGTTCTGTGCTCCTGGCAGAAACCTTGCCTGAAGAGTTAGTTGCAGGCTCAACGCAGTCTCCCATAAAATCATTGCTTGCCTGCACAGAGGATAAGAATGTGTTCCCCCTTGCTTGTTGATGTACCACATGACAGTTGTGTTGTCTGTTAGAATCAACACCTGCCCTGGAAGAAGTAACTCCTTGAAAGCCATCAATGCAAACTGGACTGCTAACATCTCCTTCATGTTGATATGTAGATGCTGTAGTCTGGCAGGCCACTTGTCTTGTATCCACTTTCCATTTAGATGAGCTCCCCAAGCAGTGTCCGAGGCATCTGTCGTTAAAATCTGACTCGCCTCTGGCCGGGTCACAGAGAGTCCCTTGTTTAGGTGACATTCCTGAGCCCACCACAAGAATTCCTTTTGAAGGCAAGGTATTATGTGAATGACAGTGTCGAAATCTTGGCAGTGCTGTGTCCATACATTTTGAGATACCATTGCAGCTTCCTCATATGCAGTTTGGCATTGGGAAGCACCAGAATACAAGATGCCATGAACCCTAATGCTTGAAGGACTGTCCTTGCAGTCAGCACGGACTGATGAGATAGTTGATGGAAGTAAAGTGACAGACTCTTTTGTTTGTCCGGGGTTAAAAAGGCCATCTGGGCTGCTGTATTCAGTCTCACACCCAGAAAGCACATGTCTTGAGAGGGTACTAGACTGGACTTTATTTCGTTCACAGAATACCCTAGGCATCTTAGCACTGCTATGACATATTCCAGATGCTGTAGAAGGTCTTCCTTTTCTTGAGCCAGAATCAGGCAGTCGTCCAAGTAAGGATAGATTTGAATGCCTTGAAGCCTGAAGTAAGCTATCACTGGAGCCAGAACCTTCGTGAATACTCTGGGCGCAGTAGATAAGCCAAAGGGCAATGCAGAGAACTGATAATGAAAATCTCCAGTTCGAAACCGCAGATACTTTCTGCAACTTAACCTTATAGGCACATGAAGGTAAGCTTCCTTGAGATCCAAAGTTACCATCCAGTGATCCTTGCCCAGCAGAGGTAACAGTTGTTGTAACGTCAACATCTTGAACTTGGGAATGTCCAGATAAGTGTTGAGGAGAGATAAATCCAGAATTGGTCTCCACGTGTTCCCCTTCTTTGGTACTAGGAACAGGCGAGAATAAAATCCGAAGCCCCTTTCTGACACAGGGACTGGCTGAATGGCCCCTATCTGGAGTAACTGAGAAACTTGCTTGTGAGCCTCTTTTCTTTGTGGAGGAGGAACATCTGGCATGCCTTTGAAAGGGGGCATTGTGTGGAAATAAAATCTGTAACCGTGATGAATGATATCCAGCACCCATCTGTCTTGAGTGATTAAATCCCAATTTTCTTTGAAAAGAGACAATCTTCCTCCCAAAGGAGCTGCCAGACGAGAGTCCACTGGCAGCTGAAAAGGCAGGTCATTGGTTCTGCTTACGAAAGGACTGACCCCTGCCCTCACCAGAAGTCTGAGCAGGTGAACTGTCTGATCTAGGCCTAAACGAACCTTGAGCCCTGCCCCTACCACGTCTAGACCTACCCCTAGACTGGGAACCATAAGCAGGATATGTCCACCCCTTAGCAGGCCAATTTCTACTAAACTTGGAGGCTGCACCTGCAAAATCTTTAACAGTCTGCATAGACTTAGCTTTGTCCTCCATTTTCTTTAAAACTGCTTCCACAGGCGGTCCAAACAACACATCAGACTGTAAAGGAGCATCCAAAATCCTGGTCTTAACATGCTCAGCTAAATTCTGATCCTTCAACCAGGCATGTCTGCGAAGAACAGAACTAGTAGCAGCCACCCTCGAGGAGGCCTGAACAGCATCAAAACCACACTGCAAAGAATGCTTACCCACTTGTTCAGACACATGAACCAAATCCAGCAATTCTTTACACTCAATACCTTCCGCCAAAGCATCCACCTTAGATTTTAATTGTGAAAGGAGATAATTCTGATATTTCAGCATATGAAACTGACAATTCAACGCCCTCATGGCTAGAGTGGAAGAAGTATATACCTTCTTACCCCACCTATCCAAAGCCCTTGCCTCTTTATCAGAGGGTACAGGATTTTTAACCACAGAAGCTTTAACACCTTTAGGCCCCTGAGAAACAGTTTCTGGGTCCGCCCTAGGACTCTTAAACAAATACTTATGAGCTTCGGGCACCCTATAATACCTATCAGGCTTAACAGGAGCAGGAGGCAAGGAATCAGGGTTCAGGGAAGCCTCTGCAAAAACATCCTCCACCACAGTCAACACAGGAGGAATAGCTAAGGGCCTATGCTGGGGTAAAAACAAGAATTCCCTAAGCCTTTTCCTGGAATCAGAGTAATCCTGGCCTTCCCATTTAAAGTGCTCCCTCATGGAGTGAAGAGTCTCTGAAAATGAAAAATCCTCAGGAGGAGAAGCTGTAGGAGTGGAATCATCCACATCAGAATCAGAATAAGTAGGAAACTCTTGCAAGTCTTCCACAGAAGACTCCGAAGCCTGTGAACACTGTTCAAAACTATCAAACTCCTGTTCCACCCTAGGCCTCTTATCAGGCGGGGGCATAGAACCTCTAATCAGAGTAATCAAATCTTCAGCCATTTTAAGCATATGTTTCTTAGGCACAGAGCCCGAAATGCTAGGAGAAGCCCCCACAGAAGCTGAACTTGGCCTACCTCTAAAAGAAGCTTTGGCAACAGAAGGAGAGGCCCTAACTACCTTGGGAAGAGAGGGAAGAACAGTTACCTGAGAAGCCCCCTCAGCCTGGCCTACCTCCTGAGAGGGCACATCCTGTAACAGTAAAGTATCTGCCTGAGACTCCATAGAGACTCCTGGCAAAACCTCAGGCTCCCCTGAGCCTTCTAAAGAACCGACGTCCGGGACTGCCGGTTCCTCACCCCTAGGCTTCACTGTTTTGTCCTTGCGCGTCTTGGATGAAGCGGGCGTCGGAGCATCCGACGGCATAGTATAATTGCAACGCTTCCCAAACACTAACCTAGCACAATCAAGCCTCCTCTTAATAGTGCGCTTGTTAAATCTAGCACAAGAGCGGCAACCAACAACGTCGTGCTCAGGCCCTAAACAAGGTATACACAATGTATGATAATCCCTATGCGGTATCTGCTTCCCACAAGAAATACAGTTATTCACTTTTTCTGACATCCGGTTAAATACTGAGGCAAGAAAAACCAAAATGTTCCAACGGGTTACTTAGCCAACTCTGTTTCGGTCTGAAACTCCGGTTTCGGAAAATCTCAGAACGCCAACCTGCACTCGCAAAATTGCTTCTGCATCGGACCATGCGGCAAAAAAGACTGAGGAAATGACGTCGGTCATGCGCATTAGTACCCTGACGTACTGACGTCAGTCTAAGGCGCCATGACCGACGTCAGCCTTATACTCTGGTATTCGGGCCGACTGGGACGCGGACTATACCCAATAGTCAGGACTGCAGCAAGGGAAGACGAAGAACATCATATTTCTACAACTGACTGCAAATGCAGCAAACATCTTGGTCAAATGTCTTGTAATTGCACTTAGTTTTTGGTCCGTGTTATTCTACCGCAGGACAGGTTAATTACACTTAGTTTTTGGTTTGCGTTATTCTACCAAAGGGCAGGTTAATTACACTTGGTTTTTGGTCCATGTTATTCTACCAAAGGGCAGGTTAATTGCACTTAGTTTTTGGTCCATGTTATTATACCACAGGGCAGATTAATTACACTTGGTTTTTGGTCCATGTTATTCTACCAAAGGGCAGGTTAATTGCATTTGGTTTTTGGTCCATGTTATTCTACCACAGGGCAGGTTAATTACACTTAGTTTTTGGTCCATGTTATTCTACCACAGGGCAGGTGCGTCTGAACTACTACTTGAGTGCACTTGTAGTACATTTCTAGCACTAGAGACACCAAAAGCAATGACTTTCAGCAGGCACTGGGTAATATTGGTCTCTTCATGTTTTCCTCATATCAGTTTGACAGTGTCTCTGGTTAGATCTTAAATATATGCGAATATAACCCTATTTCCTAAAGGAGACATTGATTACTCTTTATAGAAAATGCATCTGCATTCTAGTAACCATGCATTCTGATATTTCTTCTTTTCAGCAGTAAGAAATAGTTTAAATAATGTATATAACAAATTGAGCTCTTCACTGTGTATTACATATTTAGTTCTGATATATTAGAATATCAGATGCCATTAATATACCCATGTGTATTTTTCCTCTTGTCCTTCAATGACCACCGAGCCCCATACCCATCTGTCCAATCAGCTTGTTCACTCACGAAGGAGGTGACAGCTCTATGACCCATTTGTTCCTTCAGAGTCGATCAATGGGAGTGGTGCTGGGATCCACTCAGAGAATGGAGAGGAATTTGCTGTAAGCTCTAGCTGTTCCCGTTGCACAGGTCCACTAACATGTTCAGGATTCTGTATGCAGTGGGCTTTAGTGAGGGTGTATCACCTGCTTTTGCAAATGACATAACCTCTTACAAGGCCCTGCCTTCCCCCTTAAAGTTAGCGCTTCAATGTGGTCTTCAGTCTCCACTGTGAATTCTCACGTGGAAAGTGTACCACAGACATTGGCACCCTCATCCTCCTCCCTGGGGCAGGCAAGCAAGCTCTGCCTCATCACTGCTCTCCCTCCTCCTCCAGTGTCCAGGCCACTAACGGAACCCATGTTATCATGGAGGCCACTAATGAAACCAGTGTTATCATGCAGGCCACTAATGGAATCTGTGTTATCATGGAGACCACTAATGGAACCAGTGTTATCATGCAGGCCACTAACAGAATCTGTGTTATCATGGAGACCACTAACGGAACTAGTGTTATCATGGAGGCCACTAACGGAACCCATGTTATCATGGAGGCCACTAACGGAACTCATGTTATCATGGAGGCCACTAACGGAACCCATGTTATCATGGAGGCCACTAACGGAACCCATGTTATCATGGAGGCCACTAACGGAACCCGTGTTATCATGGAGGCCACTAATGGAACCAGTGTTATCATGGAGGCCACTAATGGAACCAGTGTTATCATGCAGGCCACTAATGGAACCAGTGTTATCATGGAGACCACTAAAGGAACCTGTGTTTATCATGGTTACAGTCAGGGCTTTAGCTGTTTATGTCAAGAAGCTGGCAAATATTTAACTTTTTTTAATCCGTTATTCATTACATTCCACTCCACAACTGCTGCAATGTGTATTGAAAAATGCATGCGAATTGAATGGTTACTCTACATACCTCTCAACCTCGAGTGCAAGAAATCTGGACAAAACCTAAAATAATGGGGGAGGGGGGCAAAGATCCTAAAATAAGGACAGCTTTAAAATATTGCTCTTATAAGCTTAGAAAATTGCTAGAACAGGATTTGTGTCAGCATGCTTTTTTCTGAAGGACAGGAAGTCTGAAAGTCAACTGCATGTCATTATTTTGTGACTTCTGTTCTCAGTGATTTGCCAGAAACCCACAAATCTTATGAGGAAAAGACCAAAAATATGAGACAAAAATCTGGACAGTTGAGAGATATGTTACTGTACTTTTTTCCTTACTGAAGGATTAGCTCTTGGCTGAACTCTGAGGAAGGACCACTTTTAAACAGTAAAACATAACATTTGGGTTGTATCCCACCTACATGTGTCATCATCTTGGTCAGAGTTCATCACAGAACTATACTCATTCAGGCCTTAGCTGATCCTGTGTCAGTGAACCACAGGACCTTAGCAGGTGCATGAATCATTCTTATAGCCAACACTGTACTATTGGGGGTCTTTTTCTTCTTCTATGGATTCCCGTAGGCTTCTCTAGGAAACTAAGACTGGGTGTAGCTATTATTTTGCTTAAATTTGTTAATCAGGATAGAGATATTTTTTGATGATGATAATATTTTATTATTACACTAAAACAAGGAACTGTGGAATAAACCAAATAGTAGTTTAAATGAAGCACGTCTGTTTAAGCTGGAAGTCAAGTATCTTTTTTTTAAAACAAAAACATTTTTATTAAACTATCACGTATGACATAGGCAATCAGATTTATATAAGAGAAAACAAATTACATTGACATAATTTCAGTCGCAAATACTGTTGTCTTTCGGCTTTTCCCGGTTAGGGGTCGCCACAGCGGAACTCCGGTCCGCTAATAATTGGTAGTTGATTTTTACATGCCGAGTTACCAGCCCTGATGCACAACCTTCAACGAAGGTACGCCCATTCATGCATGTCTCCACGCAGAAGACGCTCTAGCTGAGAATCGAACCGGACAGCGTCTGACTGAGGCGACAATGCTACCGCAGCACCACCACTGCGGGTTAATTTCAGTCGTCTATACATTACAACTCATGCTGACAACTGCAGTTGCAAACATTATGCATCACTAATAATCTATCCAATCATTGTCAGTCAAACATGACACAGCTCATTCAAATCCTGCCTTCTTTTAAACCTTGTTCTCCCTCTGCATGTATTGTTCCCACAATTCCCATATTTTCCTATGTAATTTGCTCCTACCCTTTTCTAAAGATCCCAATTCCAGTTATTTTCTCTCTTAGTATATTCACTACTTCTAGTACAGTTGGTTTAGACTTCGATTTCCATTTTCTAGTAATTGCTTTTTGGCAGCCACCATAATTAGACTCAGCAAGGCCTTAAACTATGTTTAGGCAATTCTGATTCTGTATCACAGTTAAAAAAATAATTTCCTTAGTTATACTAATTTGCTCACCCAGTTTCTTTGACAAAGCAGTCTGCAGGGAATCTTTAAAGTCTGTCAACTCATTACACTCCCAGAAAACATGCTCCCAGTTACCTCTTTCTTCCCCATCACACCTCCATTTGCTGTCTACCTGAGGAAAAATTCTTCGGAGTCTACTTGGGGTATAACAATACCTATGTAAACAGTTCCAGGCAAAGATCCTAAATATTCTAGACTTTATTGCATATTTGGGAGACATATAGCCCCCCATTGTTTCTTTGAGAATTTCCTATCCAATCTCTCTTCCCAATCCTTTCTAACTTCCTCTGACTGATTCTTACTAAAAACTCTAAGTGCTTGACTTTTGTTTAGGATCCCCCCCTCATTTCTTTCTCTTTGCCTATAATCCGATATCAATCCTTGATATGCAAGGCAATCTCTAACCTACATATTCCTAAATACTTAATTTTATCATGTCTCCATAAATATGGGTATTGCTGAATCAATTTGTGTGCGGGTGCATAATTTAGTTACTGCCTTTGTTTTAGCTTCATTAATTTTTTATATCAAAAAGATATGAAATTGTCTCAAAATGTTCCATAGCACTATAATGTCCCTTTCTGGTTTTGTCAGTTATAAAATAATATAATCTGCAAACCGAGACAGTTTTTGTTTTGACTACCATACCAATTATATCTTTGCATTTCTGAGTCCCTTATTTTCTTTGCTAATGGTTCTAAATATAATGCAAATAAAAAAGGGGAGAAAAGACACCCCTGCCTGGTTCCTCTGCTCAAGCAGAAATTATCAGAGAGGACCCCACCCACTTTAATTTTCACCTCCGATCCCTCATATATCCTCCTAATCAATCTTCTAATTTTATCAGGAAATGCAAATGCCTCCATTGCTCTGCTCAAAGTCCCAGCTTACTCTTTCAAATGTTTTCTCTGCATCAAGACCCAACAACAACGGTATTTTCTTACATTCAGCTTCCCTCTGGATCATCAATGTTCTGTTAATGTTGTCAAATGTTTGCCTTCCCTCCACAAAAATACACTGATCCATATCTGTCAATTTTGGCATCACTTTTGCCATTCATTTAGCCATTACAAACAAACACTTTATAATCATGGTTTATTACTGAAAGGGGCCTGTATGAAGCTGGATCTGATGGATCTTTACCCACTTTAGGTATGTCAGCCACCACCACTTTCTTCCAGGATGTTGGTGCTTCTCCTCCTCTTAAAATACTGTTAAACAAAACCTTCCAGATCTTCATCATTTTCCTCTTAGCTTTCAACCTTCTACAGGACTACCATTATATAGCACTGTTTTTTATTTCATCTCCTCCTACCTTAACTGTTAGTAATTGAGCCTCAGCTTCCTCTGACCTTGGCATATTTAATGCTTCCATAAACATTTCCATTTGTATTAAATATCAAAAGTATCAAAAAGCAAAGGAGCAGACCAGTGCTGTTCAGATATGTCCACATATACCAAATACTCTCCGAGGGCTAATTCAGTTGCGTCAGCCATTAAGGTCAAAATATTCACTCAAAAAGATGTCAAGTTATAGTAACTTTTTTTGGTCTGAGGAAGCCCTAACGAGTGAAAGTGCTTACCTTACAGTGAATCGTCTCTTAATAAATCTACTATAACTTGACATCTTTTTGAGTGAATATTTTGATCTTAGTGGCTGACACGACTGAATTAGCCCTCGGAGAGTATTTGGTATATGTGGACATATCTGAACAGCACTGGTCTGCTTTTTGATATTTAATACTTTTTACTGGTTTTGCAATAGGAGTGTTTACTTCCTGGTCGCATTTGTTTTGTGTTTAATTTCCATTTGTATCTTTTCTTGATTTTTCATATTTCTTTGCTTTGTACAGACTTTCATAGAACTTCCAAATTATTTCTAATACTTCTACAAGATCTCTTGTTATAAGCCCCCTAAGCTTGGTGACAGCCCTTTCTACTTTCTGTTGCCCAACTCATGCCAATAGTTTTTGTTCTCTAGAGTTATCATCAAAAACAGTTACTTAACAGCAATCTTTGTAAACTCATGCATATTATCGAGTTAATCCCTTATTTTCTGTTTAGCATTCTGCAGTCGCTCCTCTTCTTGTTCTGTGAGATTCCCCCTATTTTGCAGTATTTTCATATTTGTCAGTCCCGCTAAATAATTTTTGTTACTTCTTAACCATATCTCCCTCTTTTATTTCCACCCTATTTTTAAACTCTGCTTTAATTTTATCCTAGTCCCTAGCTATATTTTCAGAAAAAAAAAATTCTATCTTCTCTAATAACTCCTGAATAATTTCCACTATCCATTCCTTAAATTCCTCTCTTTTCAGCAGATAGGTGGGAAAGCACCAGTGTCTCATTTTTATTTAATTACCGTGTTTTTATTTTAGTTATTACTGGCACATGATCTGAAACAGTTATTGGCTGTGTATCAAGACCTTCAATTAAATGCATGCGTGAAATGTAAATTCTGTCTAGCCTAGCCCAATTTTTGTACCTTGGGAAATAATATGTAAAAACTCTGAACTCCTAGTACTGAATTTACATCTTCCAATTCCAAATATTTTCATATATTTCTTCAAAATCTACCCTCCTTTGTTATATTTTCCCTTCTTGGATCCAAGACAAATCTTCACTGTTGCAGATCAAATTCCAGTCCCCACCTGTATGTAATATTCCTTGCTGATAGCTGATTATTTCTCCCAGAATGTTCTTAAGCTCCATTATAGTAGTTTTAGGTGGAATATAAATACATGCCAGTGTAATCTTCTTCCCCTGCCAGTAGCCCCTTAGTACTACAAATCTACCAGTATTGTTTTTTCCCCTCTTCTATCACTACTGGAGTGCCTCCTGCAATTAATATAAGTACTCCTGTTTCCTTTGCCCCAGGTATTCCACTAAATAACCATCTTGAAAACCTTTCTTTATCAAATTCACATGTTCAGTTCTTTCCAAGTGTGTCTCCTGTACCACAGCTATTTGCACTCTACATTTTTAATATAGTTCACTACTCTTTCTTTTTGTATTTATCTGTGAAACCCTTGACTTTTAAAGACATTACAGAAATTATCATTTTCTTCAAAAGTTATTATTCCTACCTTTTACGTAGAACACCTTTTTGTTACGTGTCTACTTGCAGCTGTGTTACATGCATGTACTGTTTTGTCAGGTTAATGATTTATACAGTTGTTTCATAGATTCTTGTTGTGTTACATGCATGTACTGTTTGGCAGGTTAATGTTGTATACAGTTGTTTCTTGTTCACTCCATTTCAGCCTATGTAGCATATTATAAAACTTTTTGTTTTATTGAAAGCACTCAAAAATACACAAAACTACATACATCTTCAAATAATGAAGTTTCCTAATAGGAAAGAATAGTTGTGTAAAATCTTACCATAACCATAGATGTCCTTCTCTTCCATGTTGCAGTATTTCAACCCTTGGGTTTTCCTCTCTTCCTACCCAAACATCTGGCCAGTATACAAAAGCTTCTAGTCACTTCTGGGTATGTGGGATGTCAGATGCTAGTTAAGGTAATGTGGGCCATAAAAGTGATGTCTGTACGTACCAGACCTCAGAACTGAGCACCCCAGTCCCAGGATAACTGTAAAACTACAGTGTCATCCAGAAAGAGGCAATCAAATGGGAAAAGTGGGAAGGAATACTGCAACGTGGAAGAGAAGGACATCTATGGTTAGGGTAAGATTTTACACAACTACTCTATGTTCTTCTATTCTCATGTTGCAGTATTCCAGCCCTTGGGTAAGTGCCAAAACTCAAAGGGAAGAAGAGGGCGGAGGCTTGCAGCTATTTTCTAGGACTCCATGAAGGATTGCCCTGGTAAATCCAGCCCTGGATTTGGAAATGTGAGCCAATCTATAATGTTTGATATAGGTGTGGACCAAGGTCCATGTGACTGCTTCTAAAATGGAAGCAGTGTCCAGCCCTTTAAAGAAAGCCCCAAATAAAGAAGTGTGCTTTAACCTTAGAACCTAGGGCTTTTCCATGGTATGTAAAACAGAAGGAAGCTGCCATGGAAATCCAGGCAGAAATGGTCTGTTTTGTAACTGCTTTCCTCAGAGCCCTGGGATGAAAGGAGACAAACACGTGGTCGGATTTCCTGATAGACTTGGTCTTGTCCCAATGGGGGAATGGGTTTAGATGTAGCACTCCCTTTAGGAATAACTTTGCAGGCAACTGAGATGCCAAGGGGGGGGGGTCCAGAGGAGTATGCCAACCCTGTCTGCAAGAGCTCACATGGGTATAACAATACCAAGGGAACGTCAGCCTGGAAAGAGTCCAACTGTCTTTGTAGACACCATGTGGAGAATCTTTTCCATTTGGACAGATAAGATTTCCTAGTGTTAGATTTCCTGGCCTCCTGCAGGACTGTAAGCATGTCCTCATTGTAAAGGTGTCTGTAAAGGATCAGAATTCTATCACCCACAGAGTAAGGTTCAGAGATTGTAGGTGGAGATGGATTAGAGATCCCTTGTCCTGTGTGAGAAGGTCCACTTGGTGAGGTAACCTGTGGTGAATGCCCCTGGCTAAATGCAGAAGGAGGGGGAACCGATGTCGTCTTGGCCAAATGAGGGTCACTAACAAGATTTTTGGTTCGTTCTGCTGAATTTACAGTAGGACTTTCTGAATAAGTGGGAAGGGGAGGAATGCATACAGAAACATCCCCTTCCAAGAGATTGAGAAAGCATCAGTTGCCCTTGCCAGGGAACTGGGCAGCCTGGAGCAAAATGATGAAAGTTGTCTGCTCAGAGGGGGAGGCAAACAGATCTATCTGAGGTGTACCCCATTTATGGACTTTGTCCAAGAACACATCCCTGTGGAGCATCCATCCGTGGGATTGTGACATGGACCTGCTCAAGGTGTCTGCCTGGGTGTTCTGCTCTGAAGGAATATACTGTGCTTGCAGAGCGACTCCCTGCTGTGTGCAACCTCCCAGACTTGGACAGCTAGTCTGCCTAGCAAATAAGATTTTGTTCCCCCCTGCTTGTTTACATACCGCAGAAATGTAGTTTTATCTGTGAACAATTTTAGAGGGCCCTGTTTCAACATGTGTTGGAAAGCCTTCAGGGCCAAGAGAATTGCTCTCATCTCTCTGACATTGATATGTTCTTGTCTAATGCAGTCTGACCAAGTGCCCTGGACTCTTAGGGAACCCATGTCTGCGCCCCAACCCAGATTTGAGGCATCTGTGTACATCTTCTGTACTGTCAAGGGAGCCTGTAAGGGGAGTCCTGGGTTGGAGGTCACTTGATTCAACCACCAGAGAATCTCCTTCCTGAGACAAGGTAGGAATGGGATTTTGTACTCTAAGGGATGAGAGTGGTGTGTCCATATGTACCTTAGGTACCACTGTAACTTCCTCGTGGAGCCTTGCCAATGGCAACATGGGAGTAGTCAATGCCATATGAGCCAGGAGTCTGAGGTACTGCCTGGCAGTCAGGACTGTGGCTTGAAGGACAGAGATTAGGTACTACCCTTAAGCTTTCCGCCTTTTGAGGTGGGAGAAAGCCCCTCATGATATCTGCCCTTACCTTGCATCCTAGGAAAGTTTGGTCCTGAGAAGGGTTCAAGTTGGACTTGGAGTGGTTTATCTTGAAACCCAGAGCTTGCAGGAGATCTACTACTGTTTGTAGATGGCTAAGCAAGGATTCCAAACGGTCTGCCTAGATTAGGAGGTTGTCCATGTAAGGGAATATTTGAATCGCTCGAGTCCTGCAGAAGGCAATCACTGGTGCCAAGCACTTGGTGGAGACCCTTAATGCTGTAGAGAGTCCAAAGGGCAAGCCAGAGAACTGAAAATGTGAGGCGCCCACAGAGAAATGAAAGTATTTCCTGTAACTGGGTCTTATGGGGATGTGCAGGTAGGTACCCTTGATGTCCAAGTTGGCCCAAAATCCCTGAGGTAAAATTAAGGGGAAGAGAGTCTGCAGAGTGAGCATCCAAAGATGGGTACTTGAAAGAAAAGGTTGAGGTATGAAAGATCTAGGACTGGTCTCCAAGGATCGTCATTTCTAGGGACTAGGAAGAGCCTGGAATAGAAACCTTTCCCTTTTCTGTCACAGGGACAGACAGAATTGTTCCCTGGGGAATAAGGCTGTCTATAACTGGCTGAAAAAGGGGGAGCTGCTCCTTGGGAGGCTAAGGCATATCCCCCTTAAGGCAGGCGTTGTGATCCAGGTCATGAAGTAACCCTTTTCTATAATGGATAGGACCCCACCTGTCTGAAGTAATGTTTTTCCAAATGGAAAGACAGTGAGAGAGTCTTAGGGGGGGTGGAATCGGGAAGTATGTTTACTAATGGCAGATAGTCATAGGCTACCTGCCATGTCCTAAAACTGAGGCTTCTGGGACAAAGCCGAGCAGGCCTAGAGGGAGTTTGTTTCCTGATGTTCTTCCTGCCCCTGGAAGGAGGAAGGGGAGTGAATGTTTCCTTATAAATTAAGTTTTAGAGGGGTTATTCCAGTGAAATTCGGGGATATGAGAAACAAAGAGGTGCTTCAGGTCTTGTAACTCTTTCCCCTTCTCTCTTGTAGAGTTTTGAAAAACTCAGCCACCTTTTTCCTAAAGAGGGATGAGTTATCCAGAGGTGCATCCAATTGTTTTTCCCTAATATCATCAGGTGAGGACTGCAATTTTAGCCAGGAATATCTTCTCAAGACTGAGGCAACTGCAGCAGATGTGGCAGAGGCTTCAACTGCATCGTAGCTGCACCTAATTGAATGGCTAGTGACCCGAGAAGACACGGATAAAAAGGCTGGATATCTGTGTCTTGGAAGGAGAGTCTAGGATCTCAGCCAAAAGCTTTGTGGCTTGTCTTAACAGAGCTAAGGCATATTTAGACATATGGGTTTGATAGTTTACTGCCCTGAATGCCAGGGTAGCTGAGGTGTAAATCTATTTTATAAGTGCTCCATGGCCTTGCTCTCTATCTGTAGGGAGAACTGAGGTGGATGGAAGCAGATTAGAGGGCTTATCAGCTGAAACTGATACAGTGACAGGGTCTGCTACTGGGCATTCAATATGAAACTTTGCCCCCTCAGGGACCTTGTAGAACCTGTCGGGGGGATAGAGGGCTATGAATCAGGATTCACAAAGGCTGCATTAAACACATCTAGAAAAGCTAATAAGACTGGAGGTGGAGCTGAAAGTGCAGGAGAGTCCATTTGTACAAGTTCATAATATCGTTTCTGAACTTCTGTCATCTGGGTGGAATCCCAATGAGAGAACTCCCTCATTTTGGAAATGGGTCTCCCTGAAGATGATATCCTCACCTGGTGAGTCTGTCTCATGAGATAAGCAAGACAAGGAATCCTCTGAGGAGGTGTCAGAGGAGTCCTCAGGTTCATGTAGAGGGCTATCTACAGCCTGTGGCCTAGGGCTAATTACAGGAGGAGGCACTGGGGAGGATGAGAGAGTAGCATGTCTAAGAGCCATAAAAGCATTAAAGAGGCTCTGAGTAAAGGCCTGCCAATTTGGCTGGCTCTGTACAGGAGAAGAAAGGTGCTTAACTTTTTGTTTTATTTTTAGAGAAGGCCTAGACGGCATAGGGTCCAAGGTAGGCCTAGGTTTGTAAACCTCTGTAGTAGTGGAAGGGTAAGTCCAGACGGTCCGTACAAGCCGAGATTCCCCCTCACTGTCGGGAGCAGACGTCTGTGACACCTCTGAAGACATGCTTTCTACTCTAGGTTCTGTGGCTTCCCCAATGGTACTCACTGTACCTATAACAGCAGTGACCAAGCGTTCCTCCGGGCTAACATTGGCCACAGGAGGGATGTCGGCTGGCGGAGGTGCAGCAACAAATTTGGGTTTAGCAACTTTGGCCTTTTTCTTTGGTGGCTCAACTGCCTGATCAGGCAGCCCTTCCACAGCTAAAGCTAAGCGCTTAAGGTGTTTTTTCTAAATAAATGTTCAGGGAGTGCAGACAGCTGCGCAAGGTTTTAGGTACAAAAGCCTGACAGATGGAGATGGACTTATGATCATGTGCAGGCCCTAAACAGAACAGGCAAAGTTCATGGGCATTCCTTATGGGGGATTTGATGACCGCACCTACACTTTCCCTTCCTGGATGACATGAACCTAAACAGGCATGCAGTGACCCAAGAGAACAAAATGCCCCCAATGGGGGTACTTATCTTAAAAAGAAGATTAGAGGGCTGGTACAGCAGGAACAGCTGATGTTCAACTGGCGGCAGAGAAGTTCTGAGGTCTAAGTGCAGACATCACTTTTATGGCCCACTTTCCCTTAGCCAACATCAGACAGCCCATTTACCCAGCAATATCTAGAAGCTTTTGCATACTGGCCGGACGTTCAGGTAGCAAGAGAGGAAAACCCAAGAGTTGGAATAATGCAACATGAGAATAGAAGGACAAACATTCCAAGCTGACAGCCAAACATAGACTTGAGATAACCTAAAAGAAGGGCTATCCATGCTAAGAAACGTAGAACAGCCTGTAAGTGCTGCCTGACCTTTTCTTATTTTTATAGCTCTCTCAGCTGGGAAAAGACTTGCATGCTTTCAGGAAGCATTTTCTCCAAGCCATTTCTCTTTATCAGATTGTCTCCTAGAGACACAAGAACTAGACACAAAACTGCCAAGCATACATTTATTAACTGAAAAATCGTCTTATAATAATCAATATTCTTTTTCATTTACTTGCTTTCTCTTAAATCTTGTTACTAGATTAAGCCAAGGGCCTTAACCCAGTCATTCTGCTATGCAAGAATAAGAAAAAGCACACTAATTTTTCTTTTGTCATGCTTTTTCATCCACATTTTTTTGTTACATTGCAGTCCCTATATTTCTTAAAACTGAACAAGGAGAGAGAGAGAGAGAGAGAAAAGGAGAAAGAAAAGAAAAAAATAGGAGCACCTATTTACATTAGCATCCCCATTACACACAAACATAACTGAAAAACCTTTACTTTATAACATGCAGAGAAAACCATGCACTATTAAAATAGTACCATTAAGAAAAAAAATATTTTTACTTACACTTCACTTTCTCCCTCCTCTTCCCCTCTCCTGAATATTTTTCCTAACATTAATTACATGAAGTAAGTCATACACTTTAGGGTCCCCTACAAGTTTAAAAATGTCCAGAAATGCACAATATTTCCAGATTTTCTTGTTCCGTCATGTTTCACAAATATAATTATTGCTTTGTAGTCCTACAGTAGTCAATTTCCAAGTTACTGGTTTTATTCTTGTTCATCTCCATCACACAACTCTAGTCTCTGCTTCATTTCTAATGTACTCTCGATTCTTCTACTTGACTCTTCTGTTTTTCCTTCTCTTAAGCATTTTCCATTGAAACATTGGAAAAGGTTTCACTGGCACAGTCTCTCTGTGATCTTTATTACCAGAACAAGAAGAAACAATCTCCTTCTGTTTCACAGCACACTTTTTTGTTGGACAAACGTTTGTATTTCTTCCTTAACATGCACTTCATTAAAAATGATTTTGTTCCTCCAGGGAAAAAATATCTTGAAGATAAGCTGGGTTTGAATCTCATGCCTGGTTCTCAACATTCCCTGAATAATGGGATACATTTACTCCTCTTCTGCCTGGTGTACAATGAGTAGTGAACTCTCCACAAACACTCTGCTGTCTCCCACTTTTAGTACTTTGTCTTCTGCCACAGTTTTGTCATAATCATCTCCTTTTGCTGGTACGATTGCATCTTCACTATTAAAGGTGTAGGTTGCTTTCTCAAAGCCAGGTTTGGAGCATGCAAATGATATGCCCTTTCAATTAACAATTCCTGTTGTGGAATACCAGCCCAGTTGCTTATTTGTGCTTTCATAAAATTAATACAGTCTGTTCCTTCCAGCTTCTCTGATACAGCAGAAAAAGTACAGTTGTGTACACTTACTGTAAATGTAGATGTTAGAGTGTATTCACTGTTGCAGTCATCACCTATGGGTTATCCCTGCTGTGGTAGCCCTCGGCCAGCCGGAATACCAGAGTCAATGTTTTTTCTGCGTCAGCTGCTGTTGCTTGTTAACTGACGTCAGGTTGTCAGTCCTATAACGCAAGGTAGCTGATGCCATTACATCAGGTTTTCTTGCCTAACCAGTCAAAAGCCCCAAGAAATATGGTAAAGTGGTCCTGGTGGCAAAAAGCCACTGTAAGAAGCTTATCTTTCACTAAGGAAAGAGGCTATAAGAGGAAAGGAGGGAGGGAAACGAGGGCTGCAACAGTGAATACACACTCAAACATCTACATGTATGGCAAGTGTAACCAACTGTATTATGTTCTTCATGTTTCACTGTTGCAGTCATCACATGTGGGAGAATTCCCAAAGCTGAGGAGAGGGGTGGTAGGATTAGTAAGAGATCTAGGAGACCTAGGCCTGGGTCAGCATCCCTGCAGAACTGCAGAGTCAAACCCTGCCCTAGCCTTACAGAAAAGAGTAGGTGGTAATGCTTTGTAAAGGTATGGACAGAAGTCCAGGTGGCAGCTTCCAAGATGTTCCTGGTGGGCACTCCTCTGAGGAATGCTGTGGAAGTGGAGGCTGCCCTAGTGGAATGGGTATGAATAGACTTAGGGGGTGGTTTCCCCATGTAATTTGTAGCAGAAATGGATGCAGTGTGATATCCATTTGGAAATGGTTTGCTTAGAAATGGGTTTCCCCTCTGCACATGGGGCAAAGCTGATAAGAAGTTGGTCTGTTTTCCTGAAGGCTTTAGTACGGTCCAGGTAGTATCTAAGCTGTCTGTGCACGTCTGAGTGCAGAATTCTTTCCCCCTTGTTTTGAGGGTTAAGGAAGAAGGTGGGTAGATGTATGGCCTGGTTGAGAGTCACAGTAGATACCACCTTGGGCATAAAGGAGGGGTTAGTCCTCAGGGAGGCCTGTCTGCATGGAAAATGATGAAGGGCTCAATGGCCATCAATGTCTGAAGTTCTGAAACCCTTCTGGCTGACGTGATAGCTAGCAGGAAAGCAGTCTTCCAGGAGATTTCAGTTCTGCTGAAGCAGCAGGTTCAAAAGGTGGTAAGGTTAGTTTTTCCAAAACATAATTCAGGTCCCAGGCTGGTGTAGGTGGCCTTCTTGGAGGTCTGATATTAGAAGCCCCTCTGAGAAATTATTTAATCAAAGGATGTGAGAAAAAGGGCGGGTCTGTATCAAAATGAGCTGAAATGGCTAAGGTGTGGATTTTAATAGAAGAGAAAAAGGGACCACTATTGAGCAACTCCACTAGATAGTCCAGGATAAGAGGGATGGAAGGTTGTGAGGAACTGCACCTTCTGGACTGGCTCCAGTAGCAAACATTTTTGCATTTCCTTGCGTAAGATTTTCTGGTGCTGGGCCTTCTGGCCTCTGTAATAATGTCTAGGACCTGCTTGCTTAACAGGAGCCCCTTGTTTGCTTTTAGAGTATAAGCCATGCTGACAGTTTCAGAGTCTGCAAGTCTGGGTGCAGCATTCCCCCCACCTGAGCCACCTGAGTCAAGGGGTCTGAGATGAAGGGAAGTTGTCTGGGAGGCTGTGATGTCAGGCTGCAGTAAGGGGTACCAATGCTGCCTGGGCCAATCTGGAGCAATGAGGATGCCCTTTGGTCTCTCCTCCCTTATCTTGATCAGTACCTTGGGAATAAGAGGTAGAGGATGGAATGTGTAGACAAAGAGGGAGTTCCAGGGGAAGGTCAAAGCATCCACCTTCCATGCTAGGTGGTGATACTCCCTGTCACAGAATTTTTTTTTTTACTGGTGGTTGAGGTGCAAAGCAAAGAGATTCACCTCTTGAGTTCCTCATTCCTGAGTGACTTGCCAAAAGATTTTTCTGTGGTGCTGCCATTTGTGGGGGTCCAGTAAGTTTCTGCTTAAGTGATCTGCCAAGGAGCTGTTGATCCCTAGTAGGTATTGGGTTATTAGGTGTAATCCCATGGAGGAGGCTGTCAGCCAGAGGTTCATGGCTAGCCTGCACAGAGGGTAAGACTGGGTCCCTCCCCATTTGCTGATATACCACATTACAGTGATGGTGTCTGTTTTGATAAGGAGACTGCTGGCCTGAGATGGGGTTTGAAGGATATCAGTGCCTTTTGTACTGCCATCATTTCCTTCTGGTTGATGTGTAAGGGAAGGTGCTGGGCATCCCAAAGGCCTTGGGTGCACCTGCCTGCTTGGTGAGTGGCCCAAGCAATGTCCGAGGCATCGGGAGTGATGGTCTGCCCAGTAGGGCGGAGGATGATGGGAAGACCTTGTTCTTGGCACAGGGCCCTGCCCACCAGAGAAACTCTGCCCTTATAGAGGGGATCAGAGGGAGAGAGGTCTCTAGACGCTGAGAGTGCTGACACCAAAGGTTCTTTAGATAATACTGAAGTTTTCTCATGTGAAGCCTGGCCAGAGTAATTAGAAGGATGCAAGATGCCATGTACCCCAAGGCTTGCAGGAACTTCCTCGCCATGAGGTGACTTCTGGAAGCCAGCTGGGTAAAGTAAAGAGGCAGGAAGCTCTGCTTTTCTGGGGATAGGAAGGCCACTTGGGATGCTGTGTCCAGCAGTGCTCCCAAGAAAATGATCCTCCTGGAGGGTGTTTGCTTTGATTTCTTTTCGTGGATGGTGAACCCTAAAGAAGTTAGTTGGGTTTTGACAAAGAGGAGGTCCTGCAGCAGCTTTTCATTGCACTCTGCCTGAATGAGGCAGCCATTCAGATAAGGGTAAATCTGAATAGTTCTCTGTCTGCAAAATGTTATGGCCGGGGCTAAGCATTTGGTGAATACCCTAGGAGCAGTAGATAAGCCAAAGGCTAGCGCAGCGAACTGAAAGTGTTGTGATCCTGCTCTGAAGTGCAGGGATTTCCTGCAGGACTCCCTTACGGGGGATGTGGAGGTAGGCATCTTTTAGGTCTAGGGTCACCAACAAGGCATTTTTTCAGCATAGGCAGCAGCTGCTGCAAAGTTAGAATTTTGAATTTGGGGACCACCAGTGAGGTGTTCAGAATGGATAGATCCAGGATGGGGTACCAAGTGCCCTCTTTTCTGGGAACAAGGAATAGTCTGGAATAAAAGCCTTTGCCTGTTTATCTGTGGGATAGGTTCTACTGCCCCCTGGAATATGAGAGTTTGGACTTGTTTCATGTCTCTGCCCACTGATTTGGAGGGAAGTCTGGGTACTCTCTTGGAATTGGGAGATCACTGAAAGATAATTTGTATCCTTGAAAAATTATCTTTAAAACTCACTGGTCCTTGGTTACAAAAAGCCAATTTTCTTTGCAGAAGGAGAGCCTTCCTCCTAGCTTTTGGTGAGTGAAAGGAGAGGGAGTCATTGAGAGTTTTTGCCATAGAGGGATGGCTTAGAACTCCCTGCCTTTAGGGCAGAAGTGGTCCACTGTTTGGTTCTCTGCTGTCCCTGGGATAGGGGCCTGGGTGGTCTGTCCCTGTGGGGCTTACTTTGCCCCATCTGCTAAGGGCAGGAAAGGACCAGGACTTAGAGGGAAGATTCCTGCTGAACCTAGGAGGTTGTACCTGAAATAAATATTTTACTGTTTGCATAGATTTTGCTTTGTCTTCCATCTTTTTAAGCACCTCTTCTACTTTACTCCAAACAAGCGGTCCTTATCCAAAGGTGCATCAATTAATTTGGACTGGACATGATCAGGGAGAAGTTGTTCCTTCAACCAAGCATGTCTCTTAATGACAGATCCTGACACTGCTGCCCTGCTTGAGGCTTCTAGGGCATCATATCCACAGTACAATGAGTGTTTGGCCACTTGACAAGCAGAGTGCAGTAAATCTGCTGACTCTTTAGAATTGGCAGAGTCAGGAAAGGTAGAAATCCTTTGCTTTAATAGATCCAATGTGTGTTGATATTTTAACATATGGAACTGACAGTTGAGTGCTCTGATAGCTAAGGTTGTAGAGGTGTATACTTTTTTACCCCATCTGTCCAGAGCTCTGGATTCCTTGCCAGAAGGAACAGAATTCTTAGCAGAACTAACCTTAGCTCCTTTAGGTCCCTGTGTAATGACCTCCGGGTCTGCAGCAGGATTTCTGTACAGGAATTTGTGGGACTCCGGTACTCTAATACCAGTCAGGTTCACTGGGAGCAGGTGGGAGGGCATCAGGGGGGCTACGCTGGATTCATGGAAAACATCATCCACCACTTATAAGATACGGGGGATGGCCAGAGGTCTGTGCTGGGCATGTCTAGAAACTCAGTCTTTTCTTAGACTGAGGGAAGTCCTGAGATTCCCAGTGGAAATGTTCCCTGAGGGTGTGAAGGGTTTCCTCAAAGGAAATGTCTTCTGGTGGGGAGGCAGAAGGGATAGATTCCTCTGTAGCATCTGAATCCTCATAAGCAGTCAGAGGTTGTTGTTCCTCTTCAAAATCTGAATAATCAGATTCCTCAGAATCCTGCTCTGTCATTATTTTAGGAGAAGGATGTCTTTTCTTTTTAGAAGTTGTGGCCTGACTACCCCTGATAAGGGAGATAAGATCCTCCACCATCTTAAGCATTTGAGCCTGGGGTGGTGGAGCAGGAGTAAGATGGTGACTATAAGTAGATTTTCTAGGAGTGGCTTGGCTTCTAGGCCTAAGAGTATCCATTGGTTTGAGAGAAACGGTAGTCGGATGAGAAGACGTCAGTTTTTGTCTAGAATTAGTAGTGCAAAGGGTCTCCTTGGAAGCCGGCGCCTGGGTCAGAGGTCCGGACCCAACCGAGGCAGAGACAACCAAAGGCTCGTAAGACAAAGATTTCTGCGGCATACCAGACTTCGAAAGAGTCTTGGTAGAAGCCTGTGTAGATATCACCTCACTGAATTCCAGAGAACTGACAACCTGCTTACCGGTAGTGGCATCAGAAGGCTTAGCCTTGTCTGGTGTGTCTCTATCTTTATCTCTACTTTTTTTGGAATGTCTACGGATTGCTGGCTGACAGACCTCATTTTGAAATGTGAAGATGGAAGACAAAAATACCTGCCTATAATAAGAGCTTTACGACAAATGGTTCTCGCATTAAAGAGGGCACGGAACCAGCAATGGGGGACGTCGTGGTCTGAGCCTAAACAAGTGATGCAGCATGAATGGAAGTCTCGGTGTGGGATCTGCTTTCCACAGGCGAGACAATTGTTAACTTTTCTGGACATCGGTTAGCGCAAGAAAAAAGGATCCCCAATGGGGTACTTAGCATTAGATGTTTTCAGCTGTAATTTGAGCTCTCGTAGCAACCGACCAGCACACTTGCGAACTGCTACTGCTACGGGCATCATGGCAAGAAGACTGATGTAATGGTGTCGGTTGCCTTGCTTTATAGCACTGACGTCAGTCCACAAGCGACAGTAGCCGATGCAAAAAAACATTGACTCTGGTATTCGGACCGGCCGAGGGCTACCACAGCAGGAATAACCCACAGGTGATGACTGAAACAGTGAAACACGAAGAACATCCTCAGGTTTTCCGTACGTGCTCTGTCCTCTAACTTTATTTTTTGAAACATCCCTTCTTGTGCAGTCTGATATTCAGCCGGCCTTTTCATTTTGCCCTCTGAGTTTTATAGTTGTATCGCCGTATCTGAATATCTGTTTAAAGCTTCTTCCATTTTTTCCACCCTTTTATTGTTTGAGTTTATATACTCCATCAGTGTTTCATTTATTTTAGTCAGGTCTGTGTGCAGCTGCCTTATACTTTCCTCTTAGTTACTACAAGTCATGACTGGAGCTTGCACTGCTTTTTTGTTCAACAGCTGCTGTACTTTTCCCAGTTACTGTTTCTTCGTCATCTTTTGTAGATTATTTTCTTTCAGGTGCACTGCATTTATTTTTTCCTGGCATCCAGGCAGTGTACTTCCTAGCCAGTTACTGAAATGTACCCAGAAATTTAAGTCCACTGGCTTTCTCTTCTAAGTTTCTGTTTTCACACTGGGAGGACTAGAATTAAACTGTTACTCAATGTGCAGTAATCTTTGAAGTCGACATAAAGTAGCTTTATTGTTACAGTGCCCATTCCCTCTTTCCTCAAAGTAGGTATGCTTAGATGCCATTATATTTTCTTCGTTGGGGGTGGTTCCCTGTAACTTTAAATCAAAGCATCCGGGGATATTCATAGGCAGTACTACTGGCACAAAGGGGGTGTGCAGCTATGGGGGATCCCCTGTATCAAAGCCAGGTCCTATTCCTTTGGCCTGTGCAGCCAACGTCTAGCATTTAATGAAGATATGGAGTGCAGCTCGTGTGGCAACTTCCAAACTGTCTTGAGCAGGACCACTTGTGAAATACCCGGAGGATGCTGATGTTATCCTAAATACAATATGCCTTACTGTACCCTGCAAAGGTTTATCACACCTGTAATAACATGAAAGCAATATATTTTGGCAAAGTCTGCTTACTGACCAGATCATC
Organism: Protopterus annectens; assembly: GCF_019279795.1. Taxonomy (NCBI): domain Eukaryota; kingdom Metazoa; phylum Chordata; order Ceratodontiformes; family Protopteridae; genus Protopterus; species Protopterus annectens. The sequence goes on from NC_056742.1 coordinate 490,635,332, forward strand.
TTGTTTCTCTTTGAAAGAAACATACTTTTTCTTTTATGATTTTTTTTGCTCCACTAGTATATGCAAGCTGTCTATAAAATAAAGGAAGTTTAAACAATGTTCCGAATCCAAGAGGGCGCATAAAAATGGCACTTCAAAAGTTTGGTCAAGACATTCTGTTCACACTACTGTGGGCAGGATAAAAGTATTACTTTCGAGTGAGACTTGATATTACAAAAACCCCGAATAAGTCAATATTCACATCAAGGCCCATTAGTTTGAAGTTCTTCTGTCAAACATTAATGGCCACTAGGTAAAAAAAAAAAAAAAAAAAAAAAAGTGCTTCCCAAAAAATGGTATTTTGACTTTGAAGCCAATCCAAGTTTAAAATGAGGTTAAGTTAGCTTCTTTTAAATGAAGTTACAACTACATGTGGAAGCAATGTAGCATTTTTGTGGTTTTACACATTTTACGGAAAATGTTTACAGGTGGATGAGCTGCACTCTGAGGGAGAACTGTTCAACGAGCAGACAGTTCAGGAATATAAACTTTAACGGATGAATATGCAAATCAGAATCAAGTAAATAATTTAAATAGTCCCATAACCTTGGAACAGGGCAATGAAAAGGACTTGAACCATGTGACAGTAAAACTTGTTAACACCTGACAGCAACAACCGTTGCTATTACAAATGGGAATGTTATCCTCCAGGCAGAGTTTTTGATACTGAAACAAAACCATTCCCTGCTATGTCAGTAATGACCTGTGCAGAAATGACAGCCACTGTGCAGGAATGACCAACTTTAATGGCATGAAATACTGTAGCTCTCTTAGCTATTTAATGGTGGTATAGTGGATAACTTGAAAGGTGGCCCCGTTGGGCAATCATTGCAAGACTAGAACAGATAAATGGTGTTGCTCTATACTTGGATGTATTCTACTGTATTAAATAAGGCTCTCTCTCTCCTACATTATCTTTTGTGGTGACCCGGAAGTTTTTTTCTTATGTTACTTTGTGTGGTCTCCTCTGTACTTTTAAAGACATGAAGAAAGCACTTTTTATTTTTACTTTTGTTCTCTGTTTCCTGGTGGCCCAGTGGATGATCACTCAAAGTTACACAAGGTAAAAGGCACTGTTCTACAAGCGAATGTGTTGCATCGACAACGAGAGGTCAGGAGTTAAGGGTGGTGTTCTACTGACCACTAAGAACATTGTCAGATTTTCTTATGTCTGTTTTTTACTTTGTGAGCTGAATTTATAGGTTTATGTTTCTAACGGCCCTCTAGACTATATCCTAAAGTCTGACAATTTGAATTTATAGCTCACTCTACTTACCCTCAGGCTCTGCCTGCACAAGTTACTGCATTATTTTTAATGGTTATTCACTAGTTCTCATGCTGGTTTTTACATAGGAGGTAATTTAGGTTACAGTATACTAAAAACAAAAACCATCTCAGCCTTTGTTCTTGCTGAATTTAGAAATAACCAATTAAGGAGGTCAAGTGCGGTTGTTTTATTCATTTAACATTCTTCTGTAATCAGCATTTTCATTTTTCTTTATAATATTTGAATCAGTGTGTGAAAGACGCCAGATGTTTTCCTAACTTGTTGAATAACCTTTATGTAGCAGTTCATTTTCTAACAGAATTACCTTCTGTATTTTCCTTGGTTGATTTTAACTATGGCAACCTAATGCTTACTGAACACTGTTTAATAAGGTATGTTAGGAGATTTAATACTACTCTTCTAACACATGTGGTAACACACACGCACATACAGAAAAAAAAGATATTGCTTTGATCACCTTAACAGTCCTGTTTACCTTTCTGAAATAAAATTCTGAACTGATAAAATTATATTGATTTAAATTGTGCATTAACAACTTATTAAAACAAATTCCTCCTTAAATGTACTTCCTGTGAAGTTTATTTGCTTCACCTCAACAATCTTAATAAAAATATAACACGGGGGCACTGTACTAAAGTTATAACAGGTGAAGGATATTCTTGTCAAAAGAAAACATTAGATCTGTATTATTTAAGTCATAATGACATGGAAACTTCTTTAAATAGCATATTTACTTTTGTGAACGTATGGAAAGAGAATTTGTTTCACACAAACCTCCGAACACCACTAACTGTCCTTTGTGAACAAAGTTTTGTTACTGTCAAGGAGAATGACTTGATATGTCCATATCCGGAATTTGTGGGTTAACACAGATGTTTCTGACACTACACACATTGATTTGGCTAAAACTATAACTGATTCTGTTTCTATTAAAGACTCTGATGCTTCTCATCACTTGAATTATTCTATTGGCTGTGATGTGCTGTTTAATTGCATTAATGAAGTCACTGATTTTGCGCACACAACTACTGAAACTATTCCCATCGCTCGTTCTCGTACTGACGTGCCTTCCACGACTGGTCATGAGTCCAGAAACAAGAGGTGCAGACACAAGCTGAATAGTATCCCAGTTGTCATTTCTACGAACACAAACCAGAAAAAAAACATTAGTCTTCTTCTTTTGGCTTTTCCCGGTTAGGGGTCGCCATAGCGGATCACCTGTCTGCTCATGAGTTTTACAGTGTCGAGCTGCCAGCCCGGCGCCCAACCCTCCACAGAAGGCGCACACACACACACACACACACACACACACACACACACACACACACACACACACTCACACACCTAGGGCCAATTTAGAGTGTCCAATCCACCTGCAACATGTCTTTGGGATGTGGGAGGAAACCGGAGTACCCGGAGGAAACCCACGCAACCACAGGGAGGACATGCAGACTCCACACAGAAGGCAACCCAACAGAGGATCGAACCGGAGAACCTCTTGCTGTGAGCCGACATTGCTAACCACTGCACAGCATGAAAATACAAGTAACAGTTGCAAGGGGAATGAGACTAGATAACAGTGTCTTGCTTAATTACCTGGTTTATTGAAATCCACTGCAGGCTCAGTTACAAAATTACAGAACTGAACATTCAAACCAGTTGAGATAGACAAGACCCACTCTCGTAATGACACCCAATAATACTATACCTGGAAGTACTTTTTAACTCAACTATATCCAAGAAATGACATCATAATTGCATTTGTTCCCCAACCAACAATCTTAAATGTAAAAAGAAAACAAGAGCCTTAGGGGGTCAGCCGGACTCTTCTACAACACACAATCTCACCAGTCAGGATCAGACTTTAGCTATGCCTGTAGTGGATTCTCCTTCAGTAGAAAGTACATATGACTTACCTTCTGTGGTTCCAAACCATGACGGTGGTCCATCTGGCCCAATCCTGAATGCGCCTCCTAATTCCCCTACTAATTTACCTAACTGTATAGCAAACAAAGTATCTTACAATGAAGTTTGAATTCTTTCACATTCAATGTGAAGAAAAAACATTAGGCATACTCTGTGTGCCATCAACACCACCAGTCTTACAATTTCTGCAAAATATGGTCTCAAACTAGTTGACACCCCCATGTTAATCAAACACCTACTTTTGGTATGCATGAAATACAAAACCATATTTGTTCACCATGGAATGAATGGGTTAAGGACAATTTTCTAAATCATATGGAAAATCCTTTGCTTAAAATCACAGAAATTCTGGAATCTAACATCATCAATGTTTTAGAGGAAATCATCCGAGCACTGAAATGGAATACTTACATACCAAGGCCTCAGTTTTTAATAAATGGCTTGGACATCTTTGCAGTGTTTACTCAGTAAAACTACTTACTTATTCAGAGAAATTCATTTTAATGAACAAATGTCTGCTAGAGACAAACTTCAGCTTAGTAATTACGGATCTGAATTTGTTTATAGAAAATTATCATCCTACCGCCTGATTTTTGATCATTTCCAAAACTCAGAACCCATTGTCCCATACACTAAGATCTAATAAATTTATATATATATTTTTTAATTATTATTTATGTTTTATTTTATCGTTAACACTCAGTCTCGGAAACAAATATCACAAATTCTCTTTTATCCTAGACCATAGTGCCATCAATATACCTGTAATTATTGAAGTCTGGGATTTGTCTTTACATTTGTTTCCCAGCTATAATAAAGTTGAGTGCTGGAGGCCAAACAATTGGGGATTTTGAGACTATTGTTCTGGACTATAGGGAAACCTCCTCTCCTGAAACCATAAGACTAATTTGTACCTATAGAAAACCTTCTATGGATTCAGTTTCTTCACACACTTGCATTACAGTCAGCTAATTACATTAGAGACTAACTATTATACAATTAACTGGAAAACTCATACAACAACTCAATTTGGTCTTTTTTAAACACCTTTATTGAATTATCACTTGTGACATAGGCAACCTTAAATTTATATAAAAGTAAATCAAACCATTTTAACAAGTTCAAGTTTCCACATGTTACGCATCACATCATTATTTTTCTATACAATTAAACCAACATTACTTAAATTTGTCAAGTCCTGACTTCTCTTAAACCTCATTCCTCCTTTAAAACATTTTTCTGTATGTATTATTCCCATAACGTCCATTTTTTCTAACATCCCACTTCCTGTTCATCTCTGTTACAATATTCACTACTTCAAGTAAAGTTTGTTTTGACTTTGATTTCCATTTTCTAGTAATTGCTTTTTTTGGCGGCCACCAGAATTAAACTTATCATGGGCTTGTGGTGCTGCGCTAGTAAAGAAGTTGACAAGGTTTTAGGCAGCCTCAAACACTTGCAGTAGAAGTTGTATAACCTGTCGGAGTGCACATCTGTTACCTGGAGCATTACTTAAACTCCATTCCTGTTGTGATTCTCACTACTCTGGATCCCACATACTGGTGATTGACATCCCGTGTTGTACAATTTCCCAATGACTGCCATGGGGCCTAATATTTACCTTTCAGTTCTACAAGCACTGGAGAGACAGTAGTCTCTAAAAATGTCACAAGCGTGGCCAACTGAGATGCTGCATGCTCTTCCAATACCTTCAAAAACAACTGAAATTTCATGTCACTACAACACCGTTAAAAGCGGTCTACGAGTCTCTGAATTCTGACAAAAAATGTTCTGATGTGCTATAGCTGCATTAAACATGCTGTTCTATATCTTTATCTCTATATATTTAACTTCTTGTTTCCGGTCTTTCTTTAAACCCTTGGCTATTCTACTGTCTCATTTGTTTCCTCAAAGGTAAGAGACCTGTAATCATCCATTCCTAGGTTAAGCATGCAGAGACTGGTATGCTCCTCTGCACAGGGTTTGAGGTTTTAGCTTTAGGAACCCATGTTTTCTTACAAATCCCCTGTAAATTTCTGAAAGGTATGCATGTAATGGGCTGAAACAAGGGGCATCACCCACTTTCACAAGAGAGGTAAGTCAAAGACTGCCTTTAATGAATAACTCTGTGTTCTTTAGTCTCCACTGGGAATCTGACATTGCGGGTGTAACACAACTGCTCTCCAGGACAGGTGAGCAGGTGCACCTTAATTATTCCTCCTCTCCGCCCACTCTCCAGTGCTTGGGACAGTAAGTGAACCTGGGTTATAGTCCATGCTTCATCTGGCTAGAGTCCAGTGATGGTGGACCCTTTGTGCCAGGAGCTTTTGAAACGCCAAACCCAAAATACTTCAGTTCACTTCATGTGAGCAATGAATGCAAAAGCAGTGTCGCTGGTAACTCAGGTGTTAGTGATTGGACATATCCATAATGTCATGGCAAGTGTCATCTTTGGACAAGTGTGTCATAGGTTCACCATCACTGGACCAGACCAAGGAGAAGGCACAAAGATGTTGGGACTTTTTTCAACAAAGCTATTTCACCCTTAGAATTTTTGAGTTTGTATATCAGGATATGGGCAGCATACTGATGCAGTGATCCCGATGCTGCCTCATAACACTGTGTTTTCCCAATAAGATCCCAGATGAAGTGTGTTCTATTTGAAGTCAGCATATCATTCCTGCATCCACATGGATTTTTCCTCAGAGATGCTGGTTCCTTTCCACATCCCAAAACATGCCAGTAAATTGAAATAGTAATCATAGTAATCATTCAAACGTGTACGCAGAGTGCGCACGTCCTGCAGTGAGCTGTCACACTGCCAGCAACGACACGGCAGAGTGCGCACATCCTGCAGTGAGCTGTCACACTGCCAGCAACGGTTCCGCAGAGTGTGCACATCCTGCAGTGAGCTGTCATACCGTCCAGCAACGGTTCCGCAGAGTGTGCACATCCTGCAGTGAGCTGTCATACCGCCCAGCAACAGTTCCGCAGACTGTGCACATCCTGCAGTGAGCTGTCATACCGCCCAGCAACGGTTCCGCTCCTTATGCCACCTGACTTTAGGACAGGCTTCAGCTACCCTTCAGTGGATAAAGCTATGTTGCAACAATCAAGTTTATGGCACCATGTGGAAAGAACTGCAAGAAAGGTACAGCTGTGAGTACAATTGTGCCAACAGCTAATACTTGTGCAAAAGGTTCGCTGCTGCACTACAATTTGTGAAAATTCTCTGCATTTCTAAATAAGTATAACTAGGACAATATCAAGAATCATCATGTCGCTTGGAAGGTGAACCTGAAATGTTGTGTGAACCACGGTTCTAAGGCAACCAGCATTACGAGGCTGTCAAACATTTTGTGTGGAAATCTGATGACAGTGCAACAGTAGAGTCAGGGAGAATCGCTTATAAAGTGTGGCAAAACTACCAAAAGTAATGAAGAGTTTTAAGAGTCCGGCTAGCTGGTATAGAACAACGGATGCTACAAGAGGTGTCAGTACGAATCAGATATGATAATCATGAAAATTACCACAATGGTCCACATAGTCCAGGATCAGCAGAGCCAAGCAGTCATCACATTCACTACAATAACTGCTCAGTCTGCCAAAGTTCTTAAAATCTTTATTGAACAAAAAGAGCCTAGTTGAGCACTTTCATCCCTAATACTCCGACTTCTTCAGAACATAAAAGCATGCCTCTCAGTGTGTTTAAATTTCCTATACTTTTTACCCATTGGTTGATTAATTAAGTTCATCAGTCACAGTTTTAAAGAAATAGTAACTGTAAGTATAGATTACTTTCAAAAATATCAAAATAAAACAAGTCATAAACAAATAGAATAATCAAGCAAATTTAAAAATGTTTTCAAAATATTGTAAAATAAATGATGTATCTTTGAATTAGGAAATCCAAGTAAAAATGTGTTGGTGAAAAATTATGAACTAGCTAAGAGACTTAAAATTGTTATGAATACTACAAAATTGTTAAAAATAAAAAAAAAATGTAAAAGTGTTGTTAAAAATGTTTTATAGTGTCTAAACATAATACTGACGCATATGTACATTCATGTACGATCTTATTCATATATGATCGTGTCTCCATAAAACCAGTCCTAAAGATGAGAGCAGCAAAATTGTAATTTAAGGCGATATGGAATATATATCTACTCCTGAAATCCACAGATACACAACCTCATCTAATGGACTGTCCATTTAAGGCGATATGGAATATATATCTACTCTTGAAATCCACAGATACACAACCTCATCTAATGGACTGTCCATTTAAGGCGATATGGAACATATATCTACTCCTGAAATCCACAGATACGCACTCATCTAATGGACTGTCCATTTACAAGTATATGGAATATATATCTACTCTGAAATCCACAGATACACAACCTCATCTAATGGACTGTCCATTTAAGGCGATATGGAATATATATCTACTCCTGAAATCCACAGATACACAACCTCATCTAATGGACTGTCCATTTAAGGCGATATGGAATCTATATCTACTCCTGAAATCCACAGATACACAACCTCATCTAATGGACTGTCCATTTAAGGCTTATATGGAATATATATCTACTTGAAATCCACAGATACACAACCTCATCTAATGGACTGTCCATTTAAGGCGATATGGAATATATATCTACTCTTGAAATCCACAGATATTAACAACCTCATCTAATGGACTGTCCATTTAAGGCGATATGGAATATATATCTACTCCTGAAATCCACAGATACACAACCTCATGACCCCTGCCCTCACCAGAAGTCTGAGCAGGTGAACTGTCTGATCTAGGCCTAAACGAACCTTGAGCCCTGCCCCTACCACGTCTAGACCTACCCCTAGACTGGGAACCATAAGCAGGATATGTCCACCCCTTAGCAGGCCAATTTCTACTAAACTTCGAGGCTGCACCTGCAAAATCTTTAACAGTCTGCATAGACTTAGCTTTGTCCTCCATTTTCTTTAAAACTGCTTCCACAGGCGGTCCAAACAACACATCAGACTGTAAAGGAGCATCCAAAATCCTGGTCTTAACATGCTCAGCTAAATTCTGATCCTTCAACCATGCATGTCTGCGAAGAACAGAACTAGTAGCAGCCACCCTCGAGGAGGCCTGAACAGCATCAAAACCACACTGCAAAGAATGCTTACCCACTTGTTCAGACACATGAACCAAATCCAGCAATTCTTTACACTCAATACCTTCCGCCAAAGCATCCACCTTAGATTTCAATTGTGAAAGGAGATAATTCTGATATTTCAGCATATGAAATTGACAATTCAACGCCCTCATGGCTAGAGTGGAAGAAGTATATACTTTCTTACCCCACCTATCCAAAGCCCTTGCCTCTTTATCAGAGGGTACAGGATTTTTAACCACAGAAGCTTTAACACCTTTAGGCCCCTGAGAAACAGTTTCTGGGTCCGCCCTGGGACTCTTAAACAAATACTTATGAGCTTCGGTCACCCTATAATACCTATCAGGCTTAACAGGAGCAGGAGGCAAGGAATCAGGGTTCAGAGAAGCCTCTGCAAAAACATCCTCCACCACATTCAACACAGGAGGAATAGCTAAGGGCCTAAGCTGGGGCAAAAACAAGAATTCCCTAAGCCTTTTTGTGGAGTCAGAGTAATCTTGGCCTTCCCATTTAAAGTGCTCCCTCATGGAGTGAAGAGTCTCTGAAAATGAAAAATCCTCAGGAGGAGAAGCTGAAGGAGTGAAATCATCCACATCAGAATCAGAATAAGTAGGAAACTCTTGCAAGTCTTCCACAGAAGACTCTGAAGCCTGTGAACACTGTTCAAAACTATCAAACTCCTGTTCCACCCTAGGCCTCTTATCAGGTGGGGGGCATAGAACCTCTAATCAGAGTAATCAAATCTTCTGCCATTTTAAGCATATGTTTCTTAGGCACAGAGCCCGAAATGCTAGGAGAAGCCCCTACAGAAGCTGAACTTGGCCTTCCTCTAAAAGAAGCTTTGGCAACAGAAGGAGAGGCCCTAACTACCTAGGGAAGAGAGGGAAGAACAGTTAACTGAGAAGCCCCCTCAGCCTGGCCTAACTCCTGAGAGGGCACATCCTGTAACAGTAAAGTATCTGCCTGAGACTCCATAGAGACCCCTGGCAAAACCTCTGGCTCCCCTGAGCCTTCTAAAGGACAGACGTCCGGGACTGCCGGTTCCTCACCCCTAGACTTCACTGTTTTGTCCTTGCGCTTCTTAGATGAAGCAGGCGGAGCATCCGGCGGCATAGTATAATTGCAACGCTTCCCAAACACTAACCTAGCACAATCAAGCCTCCTCTTAATAGTGCGCTTGTTAAATCTAGCACAAGAGCGGCAACCAACAACGTCGTGCTCAGGCCCTAAACAAGGTATACACAATGTATGATAATCCCTATGCGGTATCTGCTTCCCACAAGAAATACAGTTATTCACTTTTCTGACATCCGGTTAAATACTGAGACAAGAAAAAACCAAAATGTTCCCCAACGGGGTTACTTAGCCAACTCTGTATTCGGTCTGAAACTCCGGTTTTGGAAAATCTCAGAACGCCAACCTGCACTCGCAAAATTGCTTCTGCATCGGACCATGCGGCAAAAAAGACTGAGGAAATGACGTCGGTCATGCGCATTAGTACCCTGACGTACTGACGTCAGTCTAAGGCGCCATGACCGGCGTCAGCCTTATACTCTGGTATTCGGGCCGACTGGGACGCGGACTATACCCAATTGTCAGGACTGCAGCAAGGGAAGACGAAGAACATCCATATTTGTTCACCATGGAATGAATGGGTTAAGGACAATTTTCTAAATCATATGGAAAATCCTTTGCTTAAAATCACAGAAATTCTGGAATCTAACATCATCAATGTTTTAGAGGAAATCATCCGAGCACTGAAATGGAATACTTACATACCAAGGCCTCAGTTTTTAATAAATGGCTTGGACATCTTTGCAGTGTTTACTCAGTAAAACTACTTACTTATTCAGAGAAATTCATTTTAATGAACAAATGTCTGCTAGAGACAAACTCCAGCTTAGTAATTACGGATCTGAATTTGTTTATAGAAAATTATCATCCTACCGTCTGATTTTTTGATCATTTCCAAAACTCAGAACCCATTGTCCCATACACTAAGATCTAATAAATTTATATATATATTTTTTAATTATTATTTATGTTTTATTTTATCGTTAACACTCAGTCTCGGAAACAAATATCACAAATTCTCTTTTATCCTAGACCATAGTGCCATCAATATACCTGTAATTATTGAAGTCTGGGATTTGTCTTTACATTTGTTTCCCAGCTATAATAAAGTTGAGTGCTGGAGGCCAAACAATTGGGGGATTTTGAGACTATTGTTCTGGACTATAGGGAAACCTCCTCTCCTGAAACCATAAGACTAATTTGTACCTATAGAAAACCTTCTATGGATTCAGTTTCTTCACACACTTGCATTACAGTCAGCTAATTACATTAGGAGACTAACTATTATACAATTAACTGGAAAACTCATACAACAACTCAATTTGGTCTTTTTTAAACACCTTTATTGAATTATCACTTGTGACATAGGCAACCTTAAATTTATATAAAAGTAAATCAAACCATTTTAACAAGTTCAAGTTTCCACATGTTACGCATCACATCATTATTTTTCTATACAATTAAACCAACATTACTTAAATTTGTCAAGTCCTGACTTCTCTTAAACCTCATTCCTCCTTTAAAACATTTTTTCTGTATGTATTATTCCCATAACGTCCATTTTTTCTAACATCCCACTTCCTGTTCATCTCTGTTACAATATTCACTACTTCAAGTAAAGTTTGTTTTGACTTTGATTTCCATTTTCTAGTAATTGCTTTTTTTGGCGGCCACCAGAATTAAACTTAACATGGGCTTGTGGTGCTGCGCTTAGTAAAGAAGTTGACAAGGTTTTAGGCAGCCTCAAACACTTGCAGTAGAAGTTGTATAACCTGTCGGAGTGCACATCTGTTACCTGGAGCATTACTTAAACTCCATTCCTGTTGTGATTCTCACTACTCTGGATCCCACATACTGGTGATTGACATCCCGTGTTGTACAATTTCCCAATGACTGCCATGGGGCCTAATATTTACCTTTCAGTTCTACAAGCACTGGAGAGACAGTAGTCTCTAAAAATGTCACAAGCGTGGCCAACTGAGATGCTGCATGCTCTTCCAATACCTTCAAAAACAACTGAAATTTCATGTCACTACAACACCGTTAAAAGCGGTCTACGAGTCTCTGAATTCTGACAAAAAATGTTCTGATGTGCTATAGCTGCATTAAACATGCTGTTCTATATCTTTATCTCTATATATTTAACTTCTTGTTTCCGGTCTTTCTTTAAACCCTTGGCTATTCTACTGTCTCATTTGTTTCCTCAAAGGTAAGAGACCTGTAATCATCCATTCCTAGGTTAAGCATGCAGAGACTGGTATGCTCCTCTGCACAGGGTTTGAGGTTTTAGCTTTAGGAACCCATGTTTTCTTACAAATCCCCTGTAAATTTCTGAAAGGTATGCATGTAATGGGCTGAAACAAGGGGCATCACCCACTTTCACAAGAGAGGTAAGTCAAAGACTGCCTTTAATGAATAACTCTGTGTTCTTTAGTCTCCACTGGGGAATCTGACATTGCGGGTGTAACACAACTGCTCTCCAGGACAGGTGAGCAGGTGCACCTTAATTATTCCTCCTCTCCGCCCACTTCTCCAGTGCTTGGGACAGTAAGTGAACCTGGGTTATAGTCCATGCTTCATCTGGCTAGAGTCCAGTGATGGTGGACCTTTTGTGCCAGGAGCTTTTGAAACGCCAAACCCAAAATACTTCAGTTCACTTCATGTGAGCAATGAATGCAAAAGCAGTGTCGTTGGTAACTCAGGTGTTAGTGATTGCGGACATATCCATAATGTCATGGCAAGTGTCATCTTTGACAAGTGTGTCATAGGTTCACCATCACTGGACCAGACCAAGGAGAAGGCACAAAGATGTTGGGACTTTTTCAACAAAGCTATTTCACCCTTAGGAATTTTTGAGTTTGTATATCAGGATATGGGCAGCATACTGATGCAGTGATCCCGGATGCTGCCTCATAACACTGTGTTTTCCCAATAAGATCCCAGATGAAGTGTGTTCTATTTGAAGTCAGCATATCATTCCTGCATCCACATGGATTTTTCCTCAGAGATGCTGGTTCCTTTCCACATCCCAAAACATGCCAGTAAATTGAAATAGTAATCATAGTAATCATTCAAACGTGTACGCAGAGTGCGCACGTCCTGCAGTGAGCTGTCACACTGCCAGCAACGATTACGGCAGAGTGCGCACATCCTGCAGTGAGCTGTCACACTGCCAGCAACGGTTCCGGCAGAGTGTGCACATCCTGCAGTGAGCTGTCATACCGTCCAGCAACGGTTCCGGCAGAGTGTGCACATCCTGCAGTGAGCTGTCATACCGTCCAGCAACAGTTCCGGCAGACTGTGCACATCCTGCAGTGAGCTGTCATACCGTCCAGCAACGGTTCCGTTCCTTATGCCACCTGACTTTTAGGACAGGCTTCAGCTACCCTTCAGTGGATAAAGCTATGTTGCAACAATCAAGTTTATGGCACCATGTGGAAAGAACTGCAAGAAAGGTACAGCTGTGCGAGTACAATTGTGCCAACAGCTAATACTTGTGCAAAAGGATCGCTGCTGCACTACAATTTGTGAAAATTCTCTGCATTTCTAAATAAGTATAACTAGGACAATATCAAGAATCATCATGTCGCTTGGAAGGTGAACCTGAAATGTTGTGTGAACCACGGTTCTAAGGCAACCAGCATTACGTAGGCTGTCAAACATTTTGTGTGGAAATCTGATGACAGTGCAACAGTAGAGTCAGGGAGAATCGTCTTATAAAGTGTGGCAAAACTACCAAAAACTAATTAAGACTTTTAAGAGTTCTGCTAGCTGGTATAGAACAACGGATGCTACAAGAGGTGTCAGTACGAATCAGATATGATAATCATGAAAATTACCACAATGGTCCACATAGTCCAGGATCAGCAGAGCCAAGCAGTCATCACATTCACTACAATAACTGCTCAGTCTGCCAAAGTTCTTAAAATCTTTTATTGAACAAAAAGAGCCTAGTTGAGCACTTTCATCCCTAATACTCCGGACTTCTTCAGAACATAAAAAGCATGCCTCTCAGTGTGTTTAAATTTCCTATACTTTTTACCCATTGGTTGATTAATTAAGTTCATCAGTCACAGTTTTAAAGAAATAGTAACTGTAAGTATAGATTACTTTCAAAATATCAAAATAAAACAAGTCATAAACAAATAGAATAATCAAGCAAATTTAAAAAAATGTTTTCAAAATATTGTAAAATAAAATGATGTATCTTTGAATTAGGAAATCCAAGTAAAAAATGTGTTGGTGAAAAATTATGAACTAGCTAAGAGACTTAAAATTGTTATGAATACTACAAAATTGTTAAAAAATAAAAAAAAAATGTAAAAGTGTTGTTAAAAATGTTTTATAGTGTCTAAACATAATACTGACGCATATGTACATTCATGTACGATCTTATTCATATATGATCGTGTCTCCATAAAACCAGTCCTAAAGATGAGAGCAGCAAAATTGTAATTTAAGGCGATATGGAATATATATCTACTCCTGAAATCCACAGATACACAACCTCATCTAATGGACTGTCCATTTAAGGCGATATGGAATATATATCTACTCTTGAAATCCACAGATACACAACCTCATCTAATGGACTGTCCATTTAAGGCGATATGGAACATATATCTACTCCTGAAATCCACAGATACGCAACCTCATCTAATGGACTGTCCATTTAAGGCGATATGGAACATATATCTACTCCTGAAATCCACAGATACGCAACCTCATCTAATGGACTGTCCATTTAAGGCGATATGGAATATATATCTACTCCTGAAATCCACAGATACACAACCTCATCTAATGGACTGTCCATTTAAGGCGATATGGAATATATATCTACTCCTGAAATCCACAGATACACAACCTCATCTAATGGACTGTCCATTTAAGGCGATATGGAATATATATCTACTCTTGAAATCCACAGATACACAACCTCATCTAATGGACTGTCCATTTAAGGCGATATGGAATATATATCTACTCTTGAAATCCACAGATACACAACCTCATCTAATGGACTGTCCATTTAAGGCGATATGGAATATATATCTACTCTTGAAATCCACAGATACACAACCTCATCTAATGGACTGTCCATTTAAGGCGATATGGAATATATATCTACTCTTGAAATCCACAGATACACAACCTCATCTAATGGACTGTCCATTTAAGGCGATATGGAATATATATCTACTCCTGAAATCCACAGATACACAACCTCATCTAATGGACTGTCCATTTAAGGCGATATGGAATATATATCTACTCCTGAAATCCACAGATACACAACCTCATCTAATGGACTGTCCATTTAAGGCGATATGGAATATATATCTACTTTTGAAATCCACAGATACACAACCTCATCTAATGGACTGTCCATTTAAGGCGATATGGAATATATATCTACTCTTGAAATCCACAGATACACAACCTCATCTAATGGACTGTCCATTTAAGGCGATATGGAATATATATCTACTCCTGAAATCCACAGATACACAACCTCATCTAATGGACTGTCCATTTAAGGCGATATGGAATATATATCTACTCCTGAAATCCACAGATACACAACCTCATCTAATGGACTGTCCATTTAAGGCGATATGGAATATATATCTACTCTTGAAATCCACAGATACACAACCTCATCTAATGGACTGTCCATTTAAGGCGATATGGAATATATATCTACTCCTGAAATCCACAGATACACAACCTCATCTAATGGACTGTCCATTTAAGGCGATATGGAATATATATCTACTCCTGAAATCCACAGATACACAACCTCATCTAATGGACTGTCCATTTAAGGCGATATGGAATATATATCTACTCCTGAAATCCACAGATACACAACCTCATCTAATGGACTGTCCATTTAAGGCGATATGGAATATATATCTACTCTTGAAATCCACAGATACACAACCTCATCTAATGGACTGTCCATTTAAGGCGATATGGAATATATATCTACTCCTGAAATCCACAGATACACAACCTCATCTAATGGATTGTCCATTTAAGGCGATATGGAATATATATCTACTCTTGAAATCCACAGATACACAACCTCATCTAATGGACTGTCCATTTAAGGCGATATGGAATATATATCTACTCCTGAAATCCACAGATACACAACCTCATCTAATGGACTGTCCATTTAAGGCGATATGGAATATATATCTACTCCTGAAATCCACAGATACACAACCTCATCTAATGGACTGTCCATTTAAGGTGATATGGAATATATATCTACTCTTGAAATCCACAGATACACAACCTCATCTAATGGACTGTCCATTTAAGGCGATATGGAATATATATCTACTCCTGAAATCCACAGATACACAACCTCATCTAATGGACTGTCCATTTAAGGCGATATGGAATATATATCTACTCCTGAAATCCACAGATACACAACCTCATCTAATGGACTGTCCATTTAAGGCGATATGGAATATATATCTACTCCTGAAATCCACAGATACACAACCTCATCTAATGGACTGTCCATTTAAGGCGATATGGAATATATATCTACTCTTGAAATCCACAGATACACAACCTCATCTAATGGACTGTCCATTTAAGGCGATATGGAATATATATCTACTCCTGAAATCCACAGATACACAACCTCATCTAATGGATTGTCCATTTAAGGCGATATGGAATATATATCTACTCTTGAAATCCACAGATACACAACCTCATCTAATGGACTGTCCATTTAAGGCGATATGGAATATATATCTACTCCTGAAATCCACAGATACACAACCTCATCTAATGGACTGTCCAACATAACACTAGAAACATAACTAGAGAAGGGGAAAAGCTACTTCCCATAACTTAAGTAAAAGAAAAGTACAGTTTTGTACCTACCATAAATATTGATGTCCGATAGACATGCAACTGCAGTCATAACATGTGGGTTGTCCTGCCTCAGGCAGCCCTCGGTTGGCCGGATTCCAAAGTCTGGGTCTGACGTCAGCTGATGTCGCATTTCTCTCCGACGTCAGAGCGGCTGGAGTATATAAGCATCAGCCGACGCCATTTTCTTCAGTGTTTCTTGCCCCAGATGCCAGGTGCCCTCCAAGGAAGGCTGTAATCAAATTGGAAGACAAAAACAGAATTCCAAACAAATAAATGAGCAATAAAACAAATACACCATAACAGATATCCCCAGCTAAGAGAAACAGGGATAGGAGTGGACCCTAGGCATAGAGGGGTATGGAGGGAGGGAAAATCCGACTGCAGTTGCATGTCTATCGGACATCTACATTTATGGTAGGTACAAAACTGTACTATGTCCTTCAAGAATGCAACTGCAGTCATAACATGTGGGTAGAATACCATAGCTTAGCTGGGGGAGGAGGTATGCTCTAGGAAAGAGATGGTGTGGCAATCAAACCCTGCAGGACTGCCAAGCAAAGCCTGCTCTGGATCTGGAATATAGAGGGAGATTGTAGTGTTTGGAGAATGTATGCATGGAGCTCCATGTAGCAGCTTCTAGAATGGCCTTGGTAGGCACCCCTCTTAAAAATGCTGTAGAGGTGGCTGTAGCTCTGGTGGAATGTGGTCTGACATTGGCTGGAACAGTCTTTCCATGAAAGGAATAACAGAATCTGATGCAATGTCCAATCCATTTAGAAATAGTCTGTTTTGAAATTGCTTTTCCTTGGACTGCAGGGGCGTAAGCTACAAAAAGTTGTTCAGATTTCCTACTGGCCTTGGTTCTGTCCAGGTAATATCAAAGTTGTCTGTGAATGTCCAAGGTATGCAAAAGTCTTTCCCCCTTATTCTCAGGATTGGGGAAGAAAGCAGGCAGATGAATGGCTTGATTTAGAGAAACCCTAGATACCACCTTTGGCACAAAAGTAGGGTTGATCCTTAATGAAACCCTGTCTCTGTGGAAAATAATAAAGGGTGGTATTGCCATTAGGGCCTGTAGCTCCGAAACCCTTCTTGCTGAGGTAATTGCCAACAGGAAAGCTGTCTTCCATGAGAGAAATTGCAAGTCAACTGAAGCTGCTGGCTCAAAAGGAGGTAGAGTCAGTTTTTCTAAGACAAAATTGAGGTCCCAGGCTGGCACTGGGGCCTTTCGTGGTGGCTTAATGTTCTTGATTCCCCTGAGGAATTGTCTTAGTAAAGGGTGAGAGAAAACAGGAGGGTCAGTGTTGTATCTAGCTGAAATGGCAGATGCATGTATCTTTATGGAAGAATATGAGAGGCCGTTCTTTAACATATCTGCCAAATATTCCAAGATAAGTGGGATGTTCAGCAATGATGCATCATGTCCCTTGCTGGTATTCCAATAGCTGAATCTTTTCCACTTTGCTAAGTAAACCTTTCTGGTGGATGGTCTTCGAGCCGCTGTTAGTATCCGCTGAACTTCCTTGGAGAGAGATAAGCTGAAGTTATTTATGGGATCTCCCAGGCTGTTAGCTGCAGTGTCTGAAGGTTTGGATGCAGTGTTTCGAAATTGTGTTGAGTCAAAAGTAGAGGCCACTGAGGGAGGGCCCACCTCCTGGTGTGACATATGCTCCGTAGTAGTGGGTACCAGTGTTGTCTTGGCCAGTCCGGAGCTATTATGATTCCCTTGGGCTTCTCTGCTTTGATCTTTAGTAATACTGAGGACATCAGTGGCAGAGGTGGGAATGCATAGATTGCTAGTGAGTTCCAGTTGAATGAGAGGGCATCTATTTTCCAAGATTTTGGATGGTATGTCCTTGTGCAAAATTTTGGTAGAAGGTGGTTGAGGTGAGAGGCAAATAGGTCCACTTCTGGCTTGCCCCATGTCGAGGTGAGTTGTCTGAAGGCCTTCGGATGTAACCTCCACTTGTGTGGATCTGTGAAATTCCTGCTTAGGCTGTCCGCCAACACATTGTCTTTTCCTGGAACAAACTGGGATTGTAACTGGATGTTTAGGCTCAGAGATTTCTCCCAAAGCTGCATTGTCAGTCTGCAAAGGGGGTAAGAGTGGGTGCCCCCCTGCTTGTTTATGTACCACATCACAGTGGTGTTGTCTGTCCGTATCATTAAATGGCCTTGCTGGAGTTGGTGTTGAAAAGCCTCGATGGCATGCATTACTGCCAGCATTTCCTTTTGGTTTATATGCAGATGTGTTTCCTTTGGAGACCATTGTCCTTGTATACACCTGCCTTCCATGTGCGCCCCCCATCCAAGGTCTGAGGCGTCTGTAGTCATGGTCTGTGTTATCAGTGGTTTTTTGAATGACATACCTGTGTTTTCCTGGCTCACCGAGGCCCACCATAGGAATTCCTTTTGTAGGCATGGAATGAGTGGTATGATTGTCTCCAAGTTGTTACTGTGTTGAGACCAGACGCTTTTTAGGTACCATTGAAGCTTTCTCATGTGTAGTCTTGCTAATGGAACCAGGAGAATGCAGGATGCCATGTAACCCAGGGCCTGCAGGAATCTCCTTGCAGTCATCTGGGTGAGTTTTGCTAAGCCTTTGAAATAATGAGTTAACTTCTCTTGCTTGTCTTATGTCAGGTAAGCCATCTGAGAGGCTGTGTCTAGTTTGGCTCCTAAGAAGATTATTTGCTGGGATGGCTGCAGTCTTGACTTTTGGAAGTTGACTGTGTATCCCAGAGCTTGAAGTAATCGTATGACATAATCCAGGTTTTTTGTCAACATCAATTTGTCGTCCGCTTGTATGAGGCAGTCGTCCAGGTACGGGTAAATTTGTATACCCTGGAGCCTGCAATGAGCAATTACTGAAGCCAGGCATTTTGTAAATACTCTGGGCGCAGTAGATAAGCCAAATGGCAATGCTGAGAATTGATAATGCTCTGGCCCTGCAAGAAATCTGAGGTATCTTCTGCAGCTGTGTCTGATAGGGACATGCAGGTATGCCTCCTTGGGGTCCAGAGTAATCAGCCACGACTCCTTGCCCAGCATGGGAAGGAGTTGCTGTAGAGTCAGCATTTTGAACTTTGGTACTATGAGAAAGGTGTTTAATGCGGACAAGTCCAGTATTGGTCTCCATTGAGATTCTTTTCTTGGAACAAGGAACAGTCTTGAGTAAAACCCCTGTTCTTGTTCTTGTTGTGGAACTCTTTCTATTGCTTTCATTCGAGTCAGCAGAGTGATTTGCTTGATAGCCTCTGCCCTTTGTTTCTGTGGTAGGTTTGGCATGCCTTGTTTTCTTGGTAAGGTATGGAAATGAAACCTGTACCCTCGGTCTATAATGTCCAAAATCCATTTGTCCTTTGTCAGTCTGTGCCAGTTTTCTGCAACCAGAGATAATTTCCCGCCCAAGGGAGCTTCTAGTTGTTCCCTGGTAGGCGGTAGTACAGGAAAGTCATTGAGTTTGTGGTTGTTGGGCAGGTGAAACCCCTGCGTCACTTTTTTGGTTTCCTGGCTGCCATTGTCGTCCCCTGTAAGGGCCTCTGTATTGGCCTCTTCCTCGGCCACGTCTGTTCTTACCCCTTTGAAACTTTTCTGGATTAGGAAAGGACCAGTTTTTTGAAGGCCAATTCCTACTGAATCTGGGGGGTTGAACCTGGAGGAAATCTTTCACAGTCTGAACTGATTTTGCCTTTTCTTTGATGGTCTTTAACACATCCTTAGCATTTGCACCAAAAAGCTTGTTCTTTTCCAAAGGTGCATCCAGAAGTTTTGCTTTTACATGATCTGGTAGAGGTTGATCTTTTAACCAAGCATGTCTACGAATCACTGCCCCTGTCATAGCTGCCCTACATGAAGCTTCCAGTGCATCATATCCACACTGCAGGAAGTGATTGCTTACTTGCTGAGTGTTATGTACAGCTTCCTGCAAAGTCTTCCTGTCTAAAGGATCAGGAGAAGCTAATGTTTTTTGTAAATCTTCTAAGAGATAATCCTGATATTGTAACATATGAAAAAGGCAATTTAAAGCTCTCATAGATAAGGTAGTGGATGTGTAAACCTTTTTGCCCCATCTCTCTAATGACCTTGCTTCCCTGTTGGAGGGCAAAGGATGTTTTGAGGTGGAGGCTGAAACTCCTTTAGGCCCCTGTGAAATAGTTTCCAAATCAGCAGTATGGGCCCTGAATAAATGGGAATGGGTTTCTGGGACCCTGTAATACCTGTCTGGCTTGGCTGGAGCAGGAGGAAGAGAATCAGGGGTAGCACTAGAGTCAGAATACAAATCATCCAGAACATCAAGTACAGGAGGAATAGCTAAGGGCCTGTGCTGAGGCCCTGATTAATCTACTACCTATCCTACTTTATCTTCTTACTGCCTATGGATATCTAATCACAATCTATATACCTCTCTGTATTCTAAATCTGGATATTGTAAAACTTTTATAACCACAAATATTTAAGTTAACTACAATGAACTCTAGTGTATCCTTTCATATCATATGATTATGTGACTGACATGACTTTATACTCACCTTTTTATTATTGTACTTTTTAAAAACCTTTCATCTTTATTCTAAATACTTACTATTTTATGTGTTTTATTATTTTCTAATGTGTTTTATAATTTGATATTTCATTTTGAGCTATGCTGGAGCTTTTCTCCCCGGGCCTCTACTGAAAATGGAAATATATCCAGTTGGACTAGCCCGGTCAACAAATGTAAAATAAAAAAATAAAATAAAAAATTCTTAAGGAAAGTCCTAAGGCGTTTCCTGGAATCAGAATATTCCTGACCCTGCCACTTGAAATGTTCCCTCATGGTATGCAGAACTTCCCCAAAAGAAATATCCTCAGGAGGGGAGGCCGAAGGGATGGAATCTTCTGCATCCAAGTCCTCATAGGTCTGGAAGAGCTCTTCCTGGCTATCAGAGTGGACAGAGCCCTCAGAGTCTTCATCTGAAGGAGTAGGATCAGAGGGTTCAACCCGGGGCCTTTTATCAGGAGGAGGTTGGGATGCTCTCTCAGGATGGGCCTGTCAACCTCTAATCATGGAAATTAAATCAGCAGCCATGGACATAATTTGTGTCTCCGGAGTCGGCTGAGGTAAGGATTTAGAAGTAATATGCTTAGTTTTGCTGGCTGCCTTAGCCCTAGTGTAGGCCTTAATGGACATGGCCATAGGAGGCCTGGCAGCTCCACGTGCAGGAATGACCTTGTCTACAGCAATGGTCTCGGCATTTCCTCGGTTTTGGTATCCGGAGGAAAGTCTATAACTGGCGTCGGAGTAATGTCTGGAATCGGAGTCGTCGGTTATGCGGTGTCTTCGGTTCGGAGTGGTGGAGAGACCATCTCAGAGGGAACCGGAGCACTCGTGGTAGGTTTTGGCGTGGAGTCGGTGGTAGACGCGGGCCGAGGATGTCGGTCCCGGTCTTTTCGCTTTTTGGGAGTTTGCGATGTCGGAAGATCCGACGGCATGGTGTAAGCAAATTTATCGCCGAAAAAATCTTCAGCGAACTCCGCCCGGCACCTGAGAGTGCGCTTGTTGAAGTGAGCACAGGCTACACAGGCCGAGACATCGTGGTCTGGGCCCAGGCAAGGGAGGCAGTAAGAGTGGAAATCCTTATGAGGTATTTGTTTACCACAAAAAAGACAATTGTTAACTTTTTCAGTAATTTCTGACATCGGTTGAGGCAAGAAAAGGTCCCCAACGGGGTACTTAGCTTTTTTGATGACTTCGGTATCGTAGAATACAGGAGCTGACCGACCGGCACTTGCGAACTGCTTCTGCTTCGGGCACCGTGCGGCAAGAAAGACTGGAGAAAATGGCGTCGGCTGATGCTTATGTACTCCAGCCGCTCTGACGTCGGAGAGAAATGCGACATCAGCCGACGTCGGACCCAGACTTTGGAATCCGGCCGACCGAGGGCTGCTTGAGGCAGGACAACCCACATGTTATGACTGCAGTTGCATTCTTGAAGGACATCCTGGATTATGATACCAAAATGATAAATATTCCAAGACTATATAAAAGCCCATTTACAACTTCTGTAAAGTAGTAACAGGTGTTTGCATGTCTGGCTAGATGGACAGACATCAGTCTACGGCATAATTCCAATGCAATATGATCGATACTGTATCTGCTGATCCTTATGATGAGCAGATAGAATTTGTTTTATTTTACTAATGTATAAAAGTTGAAGTACCTCAAACATACTAAACACAGTGTATTAAAATATACACTTATAAAGGATGGACTTGAGAATAAAAATAATTTCAGTGTGTCAAAACAAAACATCAAGAAATGACCTACTACAGTACATTACGGCACTGTTATAACATCTAAATTTTTTAAAAGGAAAACTCCCCACCTGGAACTTTTTGCAAATCTTGAAGGCATGGGCCACCTTCCTCCTGTTTTTCTCAGAAAGCTGCTTCAGTGCCTCTTGGTTATAGAATGGGGTTTTATCATCTGGTAGAGGCTATGGACAAAAAAGGAAGACCAGTCCAAAATGAATATGGTGGTGACAATGGCAATAAATTTAATTTGACTCATCTTTAATGAAGATATACTTATATGTAGCAAATTCTTTGCTCACAAAAATTAACACTGCAGTTTCCTTATAAAACCAATACAAGTACAATTTTAAATCACACAGTTCCAAGATGGAAGACACAATTTAACCTAATTACTACTCGCTTATAAATTTAAGGTAATATACTCGCAGCGTTCCATCTGTTAAGAGCTTCCACACAGTGTACAGAAGAAATGGAGAAATCATACATGCACAGCCAACCTGATGTCACACAGGGAGAGGACCGGTCTGTCAGGCTTGTGACCAGTGACCTACCTCAGTTAAGACCTCCTCTGCTAGAAGATTGGCTGGGGATGGGTATTACGGAGGGGCTAAGAAACTGATGGGCAGAACCTCTTTCCTGGAGTACGAGGACAGGTTTTACAATAACTCGCAGCTCCAAGGCCATGGAACTAATGACAGACGCCTGCAGCCATGGACATGTAATTCCACAACACAGTGGAAGACTTCACTAAAATGCCACAAACATATACAATACTGTGACAGGAGTTAAGGGTTTTAACTCCAATACTGCTGCCATGACAGGAGTTAAGGGTTTTAACTCCAATACTGCTGCCGTTACAGGAGTTAAGGGTTTTAACTCCAATACTGCTGCCATGACAGGAGTTAAGGGTTAACTCCAATACTGCTGCCGTGACAGGAGTTAAGGGATTTAACTTCAATACTGCTGCCGTGACAGGAGTTAAGGGTTTTAACTCCAATACTGCTGCCGTGACAGGAGTTAAGGGTTTTAACTCCAATACTGCTGCCGTGACAGAAGTTAAGGGTTTTAACTCCAATACTGCTGCCGTGACAGGAGTTAAGGGTTTTAACTCCAATACTGCTGCCGTGACAGGAGTTAAGGGTTTTAACTCCAATACTGCTGCCGTGACAGGAGTTAAGAGTTTTAACTCCAATACTGCTGCCGTGACAGGAGTTAAGGGTTTTAACTCCAATACTGCTGCCGTGACAGGAGTTAAGGGTTTTAACTCCAATACTGCTGCCGTGACAGGAGTTAAGGGTTTTAAACTCCAATACTGCTGCCGTGACAGGAGTTAAGGGTTTTAACTCCAATACTGCTGCCGTAACAGGAGTTAAGGCTTTTAACTCCAATACTGCTGCCGTGACAGAAGTTAAGGGTTTTAACTCCAATACTGCTGCCATGACAGGAGTTAAAGAGTTTTAACTCCAATACTGCTGCCGTGACAGCAGTGAAGGGTTTTAACTCTAATACTGCTGCTGTAACAGGTGCTAATGGTTTTAACTCCAACACTGCTACCATTACAAGGGCTATAGTTTTAACTCCAGCACTTCTGCCATTATAAGGGCTAGGGTTTTAACTCCAACATTGCTGCCATAAGTGCTTAAGTGCAACTGAACCAGCAGTACAGAGCTTCTATCACTTTGGCCTGAGCCCACTTCCAGTGCACTCTTACCAACAGTAATTAAAACCCAATCAATACTTACACAATACTTTCTAGAAAAGTGGAGGTAAATGGTAACTCTCCAGTATCAGGTGCCTTCCAAGTTCACGGTACACTGCCACCAGTTAGTCAAAACTAACAAAACAAGAACATACCTTATGTTTACCCGTAAAATAAGCAACCTTTAAATGGCAGCAATTATCTCTAAGCAGGCACCTTTCACAAGAAGACACCATACAGTTGCAGGTACCAGTAAAATACATAAACCCTTAACCTAATAAGTATAACATAACCCAAAAGCATTCACACAAACTCGCAAGCTACTTTAAGTAAAATGTAAGCCACAATCTTTTAGAGTAAGATAATAAATCTATATACTTGAAATAAATAAGCAAGAGCATGTTTTTAAATAAGTGTGTAAACAGTATACAACTTGCACAAGGAATTGAAAATAAGACATTCAACCATCTAAACTAAAACTATCTGCTTCCAGCTAAAGTGTACAATGCACCCTTTTATTACCTCTGGCTTTTACATCCAGTATTCAATTTGTAAAGTCCTTAGAGGCAGTATAATATAGCTTGAGCTCTATTCTCCAAAGGTATGCTCCAACAAACAAATTTCAGTAACTCCCTTAACTAAAAGGCATGAACCAATAGTCTATCCAACAGTTTTCAAACAGGATTTCTTATAGATTTAGTTTGAATGCTAGAAGATGCTTTTGTTTCGACAGCTACATATTTTTGGAAGATTGGGGGTGAGGGAGTCCCAGCCATCTACTGTCCAAATAAGGAACCATTATATCCCTTAGGCAGAATCTTCAAGCAGCAGACTTTGCAAGAGTGCACCCAACAAATGTGGAGTAATGTTTAGTTTTACTTTTAAACTGCATTACTTTTCACAGCAGCAAGACAACTATAAACCATCTGGCATATTTTCCTTCAGATATTACATTTGACTGATAAGAAAAGTTCTACTGCAATTTTGTTTTATTCTTAAACATTACCATAAGTTAATTTGTAACACAATTTCACATATATTAAAAGCAAATAAAGCATATCATAATTCACATTATTTTAATGCAGTTTATGTTGTGCTTTATTTTTAACCATTATTATTCATGTGATGATCTGAGGTAGTGCCAGCTATGCCAGAGAGAGTAGGGCAGTGCATGTGTAACATACGCAAGCATAGCTACCTAGAGTTTTGTAAATAATTTTATGTCATTTGACTATCACACTGATTAGTTCAGATGCTTGTGTTAAAAATCTGAAAACGACAGTAGGCGTTACTGCTATAATTCAACTGAACCACGATACCACACCAAGAACTTTATTAGATAAAGCTTTCGGGTCTACACCCTTCATCAGTATGAGTCATTACAAAAAAATCAACATTTAAATAGGAGAATATAAAATCACATGCTTCAGCCCATCCCACTCCCTAATTAACAATCAAAACTAAAAGTAATATACAACTCATAAAGGTCTAAATAAAAAATACTAAAAATGTAAAGTAAGATTTTTTGTCTTTTTTAGTATTTTTTATTTAGACCTTTACAAGTTGTATATTACTTTTAGTTTTGATTGTTAATTATGGAGTGGGATGGGCTGAAGCATGTGATTTTATATTCTCCTATTTAAATGTTGATTTTTTTGTAATGACTCATACTGATGAAGGGTGTAGACCCGAAAGCTTTATCTAATAAAGTTCTTGGTGTGGTATCGTGGTTGTGTTAAAAATCTAACAGTGAGTCCTGCTGGGCAGAAAATAAATTTACATTTATATCAGACTGTGAAGACAGGTAGAGAAGGGTGAAGGCTGCCAGCCTAGCCAGATAGAATTTTATACATAATTCTATCATTTGTAAATATGAATGTAAACTACAGACTTGTTGTCTTAAATGTAAAGAAATACTGTTACATGTGGAACTGGAAATAAATGTGACAACAGTGCACTCTACTGACCAAAGTAAAGCATGTGGTGACCCTTTGAAGTAGACACTGGTGCTGAAAAGTCTAGATGAAGAAACTCTTTCTATTGTTTTAACCAAGAGTTACATTGCTAGACTTAAACATGCAAATGTATTTTTATTGCTCTGTTTTCTGACCAGCTGCAAGATAACAAAAGGCAGATGTTAAGAATGCAAATGCAGTCAATGTATAGCCTGGGAACACCAGGAAAGTGTAAAGAAATGATGTAATGTTTATCAGGACTGCAGTTTCAATTTAAACAGAGAATCAGAAGGCATTAAGCATTTTTGTCTTCATCATCCAGCTCACAGCACTGCCTCTTGCTCACATGTAAGTTATCTTTGACTTGTGTTTTCTTTTAGAGATAGCTAGAATCTAGAAATATTAGACTAAGTGTTTTTCTGTTATGTCAGAACTGTACTACTGAATTATTTTAAGTATTTCTGTGTGACCTCTGAACTCTTGACTAGCACTGACTGTGTAGTAGAAAGTATTGTCTTGTGGTTTTAATTATTTATTATTAAATATTTTAAAACATTTTAACTGTGGCTGGTTTGTGTAGAGATAAGTTAAGCTGTAGAGTACATTGCATATTTATAGAGTTTATTGTCCAAGTCACTCTAAATAAGCCTTAACTGATTAGTCACACTTACCAATTGGATAATAATATTGCACAGTAATAATTGGACACCCTTTTAAGGGCCTTTGGGTAGCTGATATTAGCTGTTTGGTGGCAGTCAGTATTACCATACAGTTTGGTTAAAAGGGGCACAGCTGGAGAACCTGTACCAGCCTTCCTCAGAAGTGTCTGTGTGGTTGCATAACCTCATCTCAAAGTGTGCGTGTGTCAGCTACTTGGGCAGGGACATAAAGCACTGGTTGGACAGAGAGGGTGCTGGAGATTTTAGCTTGCCTAGTTGGTTGAGATGTGGACCCTATAGCTGTGCCAGTGGGGAGTCTTATTGGGGACCTGGAGAGCAAGGGAGCGACCAGCCCCGGACTGACTGTGATCTCTGTGTGCTCTTAAGGGAAATTGCACTTTACTGTGTGTATTTGTTATCCTTTCCTCATATATAAGACGCCCTCTCTGGTGTTAGTGGTAAGGACTGAGGCACCTTGATTGCTGGGCAATGGAACGGGCGTCATACAGACTGTACTGTTGCAACTGAGGAAATGTATATATGTTAACAGAGGATGCTGGAAGAGAAGGGGTTAAGCTCAGCTCAGCCTACCTTAAGAAAAATACCCAGAAATTAAGTGACTTGGTTAAGACCATAATGATTTTACCTCACAGGCCTGAATACAGCCAGAGACACAATGTCTGGGGAAAGACCTGGGCTATATTGTCCTTAGTGGTGAAGTAATTGTGACCCTGGGGGCCACAGAATAGCTGGTTAGTTTGTCCAGGAAGGATAAAAGTACTGCAGTTGTTTTAGTGTCTCCAAATGCTGGAAGAAGCATTTGCAAAATCCTAGGTGTGTACTGTGACACATCTATGTTAGATCCTGGTTCAACTTCTAGTCAATGGGGTAACTGTGGGAACCACAGAATTAGGTGACCAGATGTGCTGTCATTCTATAGTCAGCACTGAAATTATTTGAGATATTAGTGAGAGATGTTGATAGTGATACTCAACACACTGTTATTGGAACTGACAGCAAAGACACTCATCCACTTTAACTTGCCTAGCTTTTCTAAGTAACTTAACTACAGAACAGTTATACTTCAGTAAGTTAGGAAAATAGTGAGATTAGTTAAATATCGTTTTTCCGTACCTGTCCAAATCTTTCCAGTTGTG
Source organism: Protopterus annectens (assembly GCF_019279795.1). NCBI lineage: Eukaryota > Metazoa > Chordata > Ceratodontiformes > Protopteridae > Protopterus > Protopterus annectens. Next base: position 490,663,497 of record NC_056742.1, read on the forward strand.
TTGTTTTAATATTTCTTGTGAATTGAAACTCTGGTGTTTACTGTAATTTGATATTCAGTACTTTCATGTTTTCTACTTTTTTACTATTAAATATATTTATACGTTTCATTGTGGCTGGTCTTTTAGAAAATATTTTAAACCTTGACAGTAATTGCATTTATATGTGGGCTTCATGCTCCTGGAAGTCTTGCTGCTTGGCTAATATTACAATTTGGATAAGTATTACTTTTGCTAAGAGTAATTGGGTACCCTGGTAAGAGCCTTAAAGTAGCCGGCTGGTGGCAGTGAATCCACCTTAGAGTCTGGACAGAGGGAGCATAGCTGGTAAATTGGTGCCAGCCTTTCCCACGGTGGGTGGGTGTGTGTGTGTGTGTGAAAATCAAATCTTAATGAGTATGTGTGTCAGCTACTTGGAACAGGAACATAGAGCACTGGATTCTGCAGAGGAAACATGGAGTCTTATTTGGGGCATGAAGAGGAAAACCCAGCTGCAGGTCTGAACTATGCTCCGTGTGTGTTCTTAAGGGGAACTGCGCTTGGTGCAGACAGCTGTATCTGAAAATACTGCATGCATCTATTTTTGTTCTATGTGAATGTTCCCCATCAGTATCGGTAGTGAAGATTAAGGCTCGTTGACTACTGGCCCAGAGGAGAGATGGCACAGTTCACTCCATTATGTAAATTGCTCAATTCCTGACATCCCTTACACTTAATTTCTCCTTCTACTGAATGGTATTCTGCCTGTATAGTTTCACAAATTCTATTTTTATATAATCTGCTCCTTCCCTTTTCCAAAGATCCCACCTCCACTTCTTTTATCTGCTATTAGAAAATGTAATACTTTAGTTAAGGTTGGTTTAAATTTTGATTTTTCTAGTAATCATTTTTTTTTGGCAGTCAACAGCATTAAACTTAGTAAGGACTTATCCCTAGGCAGTTCAGAATTTATAGCCCATTTCTTCCAATCCCTCCTTTGTGAATGCCTTTCCATTCTCTTTCCCTTAAGTTTTCTAAACTCCTCTGATTGGTTTTATAGTTATCATGCAATATTTTATACATCCTAGAATTATCCCATTTTAATAGCACCTTCTTTTCTAGACTTGTGTACAAAACTCTACCAGAGTTGCTCTTTCACATAGGACTCCTCTATCCATTTTTCTTTGCCTATACTCTGTCATTGATCCCTGATAGGGAAGGCAGCCTCTAACCTGTAGTCCAAACTTCTGCTTAGCCTCACCCCACTCTATTACATTTCCCTCCTGAGTTGTTTGTTCTCAGCATTGCAGCTTCTTTGCCAATTTCCTCCAGTAAACTCCCACCCTATACTGTACAACTGTACTGGCACACATTCCTATTGGTAAAAATCTCATTTCTGTATTTTCACGCTGGTTTAGTTCTTAGAATATTTTGTCTATGTTATGAATATAATAATCTGCATAATGGCAGTGGTTCTCCCTAAGGATTTGCATTTTAAATCCTACCCTCTCAATGGCCCCATCATCTTCCTTTTCTACTTTAATACAGAACATTTTGACTGAGTTACCTATACAAGTTTTAACTGTTGAACTTTAAAGTATCCTTTCAAATCAGTTAACCCTAAACCATCTTGTTCTACAGGCAGAATTAACTCCTCCCACATAACTATTTACTCCCAAACAAGTTCCTTCAGCTCTTTATTATCTTCCACAGCTTTTCCTATGATTGATAAAAACTGTCTGACCCTTATATAAAACTAAAGGGACTAAAACCGTTTTCACTGCTTGTATCTTACTATCCATATCCAAAATCAAAAGCTTCCAGTTTCTCAATTTTTGCATTATCATTTTAGTCTCTTCCCACATATACCTGTCTAAATTTTCCTAGTTGTGTTGTTTTATATTTCTTGTGAATCGAAACTCTGGTGTTTATTGTAATTTTTGATAAATACCGCTACGTATTTCATCTTTTTATATCCCCATATGAATTTATATTGTTGAAACAATTCATACCTTGGTAAACTGTTTACTGCAATAGCCTCCGTTTTATCTTCATTTATTTTATAAAGACTTGAAATGGTCTCAAAATGTTACACACCACCAAAATGTCTTTTTCTAGATTTATCATGTACAAAATATCATCTGCAAATAAAGACAACCTTTCTTGATTATCATACCAGCTATATCCTTGAATTTGTGAAGCCCTCGTTTTCTTTGCCAAAAACTCTAAGCACAATCAAACAAAGGGGAAGGATGACATCCTTGCCTGATTCTGTGTTTAAACACAGCTTGCCAGAGAGGAGCCTGCAGACGAAATCCTCGCCTTCATATTATTCTCTTTATTATCTAATATCGAAATCGTCATAACATTCCACTGGACTCCAATACTTCCTCTCCTTCAACACTCACCAACAGTACTGACATTTTCTTACTCTGTTTCCCACTGGATTATCATTGTTCTATTACATCAAAGAAAAACTACATTGAACGGCAATTCCACAAACAGTAATCCCCGAATGTCACGTTCATTGAAGAGTGAAATCATAAAAAATCATAGAAAGTTAATAGCTGGTCAGCAACAAGGAAGTAACCTACGACAGTGGGAGCTGTACCCCCTACACCCTCCAACTATATATACCAACTCCGAGATTGCACTACAGTGGGAAAACAGCAAATTTTAAAAGGTTTTGTTTCGTTTACCTTATACAGTGTGTGGTATTCCTTGTTGGCCAGTTATTACCTTTCGATGATTTTTAAAATTTTTTTTTATGTTGATTTCACTCTTTGATGAAAGTGATGTTCGCAGATTACTGTTGGTGGAATATTCATTCAATTAAGTTTTTCTTCGATGTGTGAACATTGACCCATGTCAGCGGGTCTACTAAAAGGATGAATCTACAGATGCTGTTCTCTGCCACCTGATTTCTACTGGTGTTATGGGCTAAATATAGTAGCAGAAACATGCACCTTACTTCCTAAACTCAAATATGAATAATTTTAGATACAACTCACTGGACTGTGAATGACAGAAGGTGGTTAATTTTCTAGCAAAGCTTTAGCTGTGTTAAGACTTTACCGACAATAGTGTCTGTCTGTGCTGCTAAAGATAGGGAGGAGTCTAGTGTAAGACCTGGATATTTATATTCAGGGATGTTGGGAATGGTGTTCCCTTTCAGGTCTGCCATGCTCAGGGGAGACATATTTCCTTTGATGTACTAAAGACCGTTACACTGGAATTCTTGGGGTTTATTAGCAGTTTCTTGCAAAAGTGGAACAGCTACAGATGTGGTTAAGGCAGAGTCTTGCAGTGTGTTTTGTAGATGAATATAGTTTTCACTGGATTTCACCAGCAGAATATCACCTACGTGCATCACCAAGATTTGACAGTTACATAGGAAGGTCATTTACAAAGACTGAGAACAGAAGTGGGTCTAGTACAAATCCTTGAGGTGCACCTGTAATAAGGGTGCCAATACAGGAATTGAAGTTATTGTAGAACACCTGGGAGGCTTTGTCCTTGAGGCAGCTTTAAAACTATTAAATTGTGTTGTTGCCAAACTTGAATCTTAAGTCTGTTGAGAAATATTTTGCGGCTCACTGCTTCAAAGGCCTTTGTCATGTCAACAAAAAAGCTGGCCGTAATCAAGTTTCCATTCAAGTTGCAGTAAATGTTATCTGTTGCCATTACAAGGACTGTAAAAGTACTGAAGTAGTTATGGTAGCCATGCCAGGAATGACTGACACACACACACACACACACACACACACACACACACACACACACACACACACACACACACACACACACACACACACACACCAACCAGACCATTACTGCTAATGCATTTTAGCAGCTGATTACAGAGAATTTTTTTCAAATATTTTTGTGATAAACAGAGATTAGAAATGTGTCTGTACTCTTTTAAGTCCTCCGGGTGTGGTAACTTTGGGTAGACACTGAAGAGATAAACTGTAGCACACTTTAATGCTGAGACGACAGTGCTGATGCCAGGGACAGGTTGAGCTATGTTTTTAGCAGTCGGCCTTAATTAGGCTGCTGCATTTGTCATCTGAGGTAAGATTTAAAGGAAGGGATGGTCTACTTAACTGATATTCAGGAGAAATGAAAGGTTGCTGCAGAATAAGCTAATGGGTATAATTAAGGGAATGGTCAGTCCTGCCTGTGATGTACTGGGAACATTGGTTGGGAAACTATTTGTTAGGTCATTAACAGTAGTCAGCCGAAAATTACCACAGTTGTGCAAAAGTGGAGTGGTTAACATTTGTTAGGCTTTCTTAGAAGCATGAGGTCAGTGACTGCATATGTCATCTGTTTTATGTCCTTGCAGAACAGCCTAGGTTTTAACAAACTGGCTAAATTTTTTGTTGAGGAATGTTGCTTTTGTAGTGTCTAACTATCCTGTTTGTCTTGCTTAGCCTAAGGAAGGTACGATTAAGTAGGCTGATTTGGGGAACCTGTTTAGTAGGTTTTCGAAGCATTATCTCTAGCTCTAATTTTGTTTTTCATTTCAGTAGTGAGCCATGGACAAGTCTGTGCTCCAGTTTTGTTTTTCATTTCATCAGTAAGCCGTGGACAAATCTGTGCTCCAGTTTTGTTTTTCATTTCAGTAGTGAGCCATGGACAAGTCTGCGCTCCAATTTTGTTTTTCATTTCATCAGTAAGCCGTGGACAAATCTGTGCTCCAATTTTGTTTTTCATTTTAGTAGTGAGCCATGGACAAGTCTGTGTTCCAATTTTGTTTTTCATTTTAGTAGTGAGCCATGGACAAGTCTGCACTCCAAGCCTTCTTTTGTATGAGCAGTAAAGCCTCTCCTAAACAGAGGGAAGCTTTGCAATGAAGTACTGTAAAGCATTACAAGAATCTGTAGTGGCATAAACATGGGACCAGTTTACAGCATTTTGGAAAGTGTTAAGTGCTGGCAGTTATCTTTACGAAAGGTTCTTCCTGTGACTACCTGGTGTGGGACTTTTGAGTCCTGAATGACTATGTTTATTTAATTGCTGAGTGGCCACTTAGAGCGTTAGAGAGTAATTCGGTAAAAGACATCCAAGTTGCATACTAATTAATATTCAGTCAAGTGTGGAATTGTTACCTGTTTTGTATTAACTCTTGTGGGTGACAGTACCACCTATATTAGACTGAATTGTTGCAACATCCTAATAAGGTGCACAGATTCCCTCCCATAAACATTGAAGTCATCTAGAATGACAGGGTTATTATGGATGCCTTTAGGAAATGTGTTTTGGAATGTAATCCTGCATGGTGGCTACTGTGAAAGGTGCTGGAATATATACTGCTGTTAGCCGCATGTGAGTGTATTCACCTATGGTAATATTAGCACGTAGTTAGGGCTTCATCACTCATGCTGGTTGATGCAGTGTATCCAACTATGCTACTGGATGCATTATTTTTAATCAAGAGAGAGGCACCTCCAAAACATCTGGTTCCTGTTCTATTGTTAGAAATGTAGTAATCCATTATGAATACTTAGGGGAAGAAATAATCTTTTAATATTGTCTTTGTTACAGCGAGTATACGAGGGTTCTCCATGTGCAGCCATGCTTTAAGAACAGCCCATTTATTGTTTAGACTGCACACATTTTGGCAAGCAATTTTTACAGGGTAGATGGAGCTGCTTTGAGGTTGGGTGCCATGTTTTATTGAAGCTGGGTTTACTAGTCTGTTTGGCAAAATCAATTGTAGAGGGACAGGATTTGCTAGAGTATTGCCTGAGCAAATTAGTTTGGTAAACAGAGAGTAGTTTTTTAAACTTCTTTCAAACTTTATTTCCCATTTCAGTAACAAACTATGTACACTGGAAGAACACTGACAACAAACTATCAGATCAAACAGAAAATAAACAAACATGACAAACATATTTCTTCTCAGTGACCACATTGTAGTAGAACATCAAATAACCATCTCCTTTTATTATCGCCAGCAATATCACAAACATCTGAGGAAGCTGTAAATCTATCACTGCAATGCTTCCATTTCAATGGAAGAGCACTTAGCAGACAAAGACTTCATCTCAATGTCTTATCTCGTCTGTAATGTTTATGACCTGAACCTGATCACATGGAAAGGGCATCTTCCAAACTCTACTAACAGCTTTCTTACCTGCTAAGAATAAAATGTGTAATAAGCATGCCTTAGAGTACAGATGTTCCCCCAACCCTCCTAGTAAAAACAAACCTGGTGTAGTTTGGTTAACAGTTTGATAGAGCTTAGTGCAGAGCTCCCTAAGATCTTAGCAAAATTGCTCTAAGCTAGGAAAGTCCCACAAAATGTGGGGCCAATCCCCAAGGCTATCATTGCCACAACTCAAGCAAATTGGGGCCACACTAGAATATACCGGAGAGCCTAGCAGGTGAATAAAAATATTTAAACACTGCCACCAAAAAAAACCTACAAAGCTTCTGGATTTTTTTGACATAATGTGGGAACATTAACAGTTTCTTCCAGTAAGCTGTGGGAATATGAACCCTTAAACTTGTCCCCTGTATTATTCTGTATTTGTTTGTCTGATCTGGGACATAACTCAATAACTTGTAACATCTGGAATATATCCCGCTCTTCCATAAACCCTAGCCACCATTTTATCCATGTTGCCCAGTCTCTTCTCTACCAGTTTCTCCCACTTACTGTTGTCCCAACTGCTTCACCATTACTTTGTACAACTGCTTTACAAATTAGTTATCCCTAGCCTCTGTCTAGCCTCATTCTGTGCAATATTACAATTTCCATCCCTCAGTTCGTCCCAAACTAAAGCCCTTGCAGTGTCTTTACAATGCTGTGGAATCCTAAAATGGAATGGACCCCAAGAGCTTGCTGATTTCACAGGGCAAAGCTCTTGTACCAAAAGATTTTTTTTTTTGTAAATTCAAAACTCCACCCTACAGCTTCACAAACTCTACTGCTACTTAATGTAAACTACACAGATAAGAATAGACTCCATGCCTATTTCTTAAGCATGAGGAACCACTCCAACAAAGATGAGGAGTCAAACAAGTCACATAATAATTTCAGCCAATCTGCAGTGATAAATAAATCAAAATGTGGAAGTGATAGACCGTCACAATCAGTTGGCAATAAAAGCAAATCCCAACCCCTCCTTCCTTTTTTCTCCTCCTACAAAAAAATTGTAGCTATCCTTTTTTAAAGCAACCAGAAACTTCCAGATGGAGAAAGAAGTAGGCCTTGAGATCCATACAAAATCAAAGGGATAACAACCCATGTTACTCCCTGAATCCACTGTAGGAGATCCAAACAAATTCTTTTCCAATTGCCACAAATTTGTTTCACCTTTGACAAAATGTCATCATACATACAGTGGATATAAAAAGTGTACACACCCTTGTTAAATGCCAGGTCTTTGTGATATAAAAAATTAGACCACAATAAATCATTTCAAAACTTTTCCCACCTTTAATGTAACCTATAACCTGTACAATTCAATTGAAAAACAAATCCGTTAGGGGAAGAAATATAAAAAATAAAAAACGTACAATAAGCTGGTTGCATAAGTGCGCACACCCGTAAACTAATACTATGTTGAAGCACCTTTTGATTTAATTACAGCATTCGGTTGTCTTGGGTACACACCTGCCATCAATTAGACTCTGATTAACCCCAAATAAATTGAGCCCTCCTACTAGGATTTTCCTGACATTTACTCAGTTGCCTGCTACAGCAAAAGCCATGGTTCACAGATAGCTTACAAAGCATCAAAGGGATCTCATGGTTGAAAGGTATCAGTCAGGAGAAGGGTACAAACAAATTTTCACAGCATTGGATATACCATGGAACTCAGTGAAGACAGTCATCAAAAAGTGGAGAAAATATGGGACAACAGTGACATTGCAAAGAATAGGTTGCCCCTCCAAAACTGATGAAAAGACAAAATGAAAACTGGTCAGGGATACTACCAAGAGACCTACAGCAACATCGAAGGAGCTGCAGGAATTTCTGGCAAGTACTGGTTGTGTACTACATGTGACAACAATCTCCCATATTCTCCATATGTCTGGACTATGGGGTAGGGTTGCAAGATGGAAGCCTTTTCTTACATAGAAAAACATTCAGGCCTGGCAAAAATTTGCAAAACAATACATCAAGTCTCCCAAAAGCATGTGGGGAAAATCTGTTATGGTCTGATGAAACGAAGGTTGAACTTTGGTGGCAGTATCATGCTTTGGGGGTGCTTTTCTTCAGCTGGAACTGGGGCTTTAGTCAAGGTGGAGGAAATTATGAACAGTTCCAAATACCAGTCACTTTTGGCCCAAAACCTTCAGATGTCTGCTAGAAAGCTGAAGATGAAGATGAATTTCACTTTTCAACACAATGACCCCAAGCATACATCCAAAACAACAAAAGAATGGCTTCACCAGAAGAAAGTTTTGGAATGGCCCAGCCAGAGCCCAGACCTAAATCCAATAGAAAATCTGTGGGTGGCCTGAAGAGGGCTGTGCACAAGAGATACCCCCGCAATCTGACAGATGTGGAGCACTTTTGCAAGGCAGAGTGGGCAAGTACTGCCAAATCAAGATGTGCCATGCTGACAGACTCCTACCCAAGAAGACTGGATGCTGTAATTAAATCAAAAGATGCTTCAACAAAGTATTACTTTAAGGGTGTGCACACTTATGCAACCAGCTTATTATACGTTTTTTATTTTTTATATTTTTTTGCCCCAACAGATTTGCTTGTTTTTCAACTGAATTGTACAGGTTATAGGTCACATTAAAGGTGGGAAAAGTTTTGAAATTACTTATTGTGGTCTCATTTTTTATATCACAAAAACCTGGCAATTTAAAAGGGGGTGTGTACACTTTTTATAGCCACTGTATATTGCAATGATAAATCCAGGGTAGGTGCCAATTTCACCCTTAGATATCTCAGTGCCAGGCTCGTTCAATCTCCCAGAGAGGGAGAGTAATTTACATTGATGACCTGTTTTTTCCAAGGATTGATTTTATAGCCCCCAATTCTCCAAAAAAGGACAGCATTTGGAACACCACTGGAAGATCTTGTTCTGGGTTAGTGAGATTAAGAAAACAACCATCTGCTTACAAAGATAACACTTATTTCTGACCTTAGCTAAGCTGCCTGTGGCTCTAAGTAACATGCAAACAATGGGGGCAGGGGCAGTACTGCCTGGTGCTTCTTATCAGCTGAAATATTCTAGCCAACATGGATCCATTTTTATCTGAGCTGTTGAAGAGAGGTACAGAGCTTGAAGAAGAGAGATAAACCGAATAGGGAACGTCATAACTTTCAGGACCTCAAATAGAAAAAGGCAAGACACCCTGTTGAAAGATTTTTCTACATCAGCAGAAGAGGGGAGTTAGTAGAAATGGTGTACTCCACCCAGAATGCAACCTTAATCAAACCTTCTATTATGGATAGAGATGGAATAAAATCTGTTTGGTCTTTGTGAATCACACAAGAGTGAGACCAGTCGATATGCTAGAATAGTCATAAATAATTTATAATCATGACTTAAAACAGATATTGGTTTATACGGTACGACTGCCAGGGGATCTTTACCAGGTTTCAGGATAAGCCTGAAGGCAGGATAAATCACTGTCTGTGACCAGGTCTGGGAACCAATTTAGTCTTTAGAATCTTATTAGTGTAAAGGCATTAACAAAATTCCCCTTACCTAATCTGTAAATTTATGAGAGTATCCCATCAAGTCCATGGGCCTTACCTCATTCAAGTATCCTCAGAACCTTCTGTACTTCATCGGTGGACAATGGTTTAACCAACCCATGAGGTTGTTCCTAAGTAAGCTCCAGCAGAGCTAGGTCCAAGCTTTTGAAGATGCTCTGGAAATTGTACTGGGTCCTAATGGATAGTATAGTTTTGACAGAAGGTCTAAATTTTAGTTGGAAAGTTGGAAAGGTTATGTAAAAGTTTTGATACAAAAAATACATTTTCTTAACGTATGTGAACTTGCCAGGATATTCCTGGCATAGCTGATGTATTTGTTCAAAATAACATTGAGGTGGATTACAGTTATTTGTACACATGTTCTGAAGCAACAAAGCATCAGTAATGTATACAGTGGAAGCGACCCACATTATACAGTGGGAGTGACGTACATTATACAGTGGGAGTGACGTACATTATACAGTGGGAGCGACGCACATTATACAGTGGGAGTGACGCACATTATACAGTGGGAGTGACGCACATTATACAGTGGGAGTGACGCACATTATACAGTGGGAGTGACGCACATTATACAGTGGGAGTGACGTGTATTATACAGTGGGAGTGAGGTACATTATACAGTGGAAGCGACGTACATTATACAGTGGAAGCGACGTATATTATACAGCGGAAGCGACGCACATTATACAGCAGGAGTGACGTACATTATACAGCGGGAGTGACGTACATTATACAGTGGGAGTGATGTATATTATACAGTGGGAGTGACGTATATTATACAGCGGAAGCAACGCACATTATACAGTGGGAGTGACATACATTATACAGTGGGAGTGACATACATTATACAGTGGGAGTGACATACATTATACAGTGGAAGCAACCCACATTATATAGTGGAAGCGACGTACATTATACAGTGGAAGCGACGTACATTATACAGTGGGAGTGACGTACATTATACAGTGGGAGTGACGTACATTATACAGAGGGAGTGATGTATATTATACAGTGGGAGTGACGTACCTTATACAGTGGGAGTGACACACATTATACAGTGGAAGCGACGCACATTATACAGTGGGAGTGACGTACATTTTACAGTGGAAGCTACACACATATTGTTTATGAACCCTACAGATGCCACTTTCATTTTACCCCACTCACTAGCTATCTCTTCTTAAGTCATTTCTATCTTCTCAGATAATGTTCGAATCATAGCTGGTACCCACTCACTGAATAGAGGCTCTACTGTGCTGGGCAGCACCCATACAAGGATACCTGAGGATACCTACCTGTACTTGAACTCACAACCAAACACCACTACATCTATTTTGTACTGTGGTGGATTTCTATTTGGAACTAGTTTAACAAGTAATCTCCTGATGAGAGAAGGGGTACTGCTATTGTTCTGAATGAAATTTGCTATTGGCTGCAAGGCAGTATATTTTTTAATTGTCCTGCATGCTCTGGTTTGTTTAAACTCAGTGCATCTGAAAACAGTTGCTCTACTGTGCCAGGCTGTGACTACATCAGGCCACCTCAAGATAACTTCCTGGACTTTATCTCATAGACAAACCCCCTCCACTACATCTAGGAAGTGCTGTGTAATCTGCAGCATGGCTGCACACTGCTGAGAACTATTTGTGAGGTGCCTTCTGGTTCTGTCAAAAAAAAAAAAGTTTATAATGTGACACTTTCTCACTAGGTACTAAATGAGCCACACAACATCCAAATAGGCGCATTGTCGCCCTTCTGTGGACGACTGTGCACAGCTGCAGACATTAAGGTACAGTTGTCAATACGTGAGAACTCCTACGGACGACTGAGTGGACTTTGGATGCACGAACATAGCTGTGTCCATTTGAGAAGAGGTGCTGAAAATACTTGCAGGTAATAGCAGTCGCATTTAGGGTAGAGTTCCCTCTTTCTGTAGGCTCTTTGTGTCTCATTTCACTACTTTTGCCAACTGTGGGTAGTCAGAGTCCAAGTCTAGTCACTACTGTGAATTGCAGTAAAACACACTGTGGAATCCACAATGACTTATAACCATTCTTGTAAGAAACCATAGCTTAATGTAATTGCACTTACTGTCTTGTAAACCTGCACTAAGAGTGAATACAGGATCCAAACACCTTAAGAGTTGTTTTGGTAACCAGAACTTTTGTTCTAATTGCTGTTGCTGCCTTTTGCACTTATTTATTTTTTCTGCTGTGGACATTCTGAGCTGGAGTCTCGCAGTACCTGTAGACCACGGAGTGCCTCATCACTGTACTAAGCTGCTGATACGTACCCAAAGTCGGTAGTTGCTGATTCAGGTATCCTTCAGTTGCTGTTGTATTTTTTATTGGACTTTTGCACTCTTCAGCTTTTGCTACTGTACGCTCTTATTCTAACTCTGGTGCTTTGCTTCACTGACTACATATTTGAATACAAGAGAGAACAATCTACAAATAGATTTCATAAGTACTCATTAGCACTCCCTACATACACTTCATTAGTAATCATCAGTACTCCCTACATACACTTCATTAGCACTTATCAGCACACTCAACATACACTTCATTAGCACTTATCAGTACTCCCTACATGCACTTCATTAGCACTTATCAGTACTCCCTACATGCACTTCATTAACACTCATGAGTACTCTACTTGCACTTCATTACTACTCATCAGTACTCTCTTACACTTCATTAGTACTTATCAGCACTCTCTACATATACATCATTAGTACTTGTCAGTGCACCCTACATACACATCATAAGTACTTATCAGTACTCCCTACATACACTTCATTAACTCTAACCAGTACTCTCTACTTACACTTCATTAGTACTCCCATTACCACCAGTCACTATACATCATGAAGTCACAGTTAACGCACAGTCTACTGCCAGGCTGACAGCAATAGGAGCACTGAGGCAGTGTAATAGCTTCCTCATGCTCACAGACTGCTTGTTCTTCTGCTAGATGATTCTATATGTGAAAGTTACAAGTATTTACTAATCATGGAGGATGGCCTCTAGTTTAAAATCACTGTGTACCCAGCTCGCACAACCATACCTACCATGTCCCAAACTAACAAATAAGCCTTCTTGCACTCAGGTACTTAAAACATCCCAGCCAAAATCACAAACTCCTCCTAGATGAACGTTTATTATATATGTAATCATGCACTGCCACTAAAGAAAGCAAAACTACAAAAAGGAGTCATTTAACTGGCAAGCGAAAGCGCTTAAGGCAGTAAAGCTGAGCCAGTACATTTGTAATGTCTAAGTTATAAGCGACTTCGTAGTCAGACACACACATGCATCACTCAACAGGCTGATCTAAGTCATAGGTGACTCCGTAGTCAGACACACAGATGCATCACTCAACAGGCTGATTTAAGGCATAGGTGACTCCGTAGTCAGACACACAGATGCATCACTCAACAGGCTGATCCAAGTCATAGGTGACTCCGTAGTCAGACACACAGATGCATCACTCAACAGGCTTATCAAAGACAGAGTGATGGTTAGCTGCCTCTCACGTATCAGGATCCACAATTTCACTGGGGCACTGAAGTCTCTTCACCCATGGAACACAACACTGGGACAGAATGACTTGAAACACGTCTCCTTGTAAGACATGATGGATGTGATGAATCTCTCTAAACATATTTCATCAGTACTCCCTACACACACTTCATTAGTACTCATCAGTACTACCTACACATACTTCATTAGTACTCATCAGTACTCCCTACACACACTTCATTAGTACTCATCAGTACTCCCTGCACACACACTTCATTAGTACTCATCAGTACTCCCTACACACACTTCATTAGTACTGATCATGCATCTGAAATTGGTATGAAACTAGTACTGAGCAGTATCCCATCATTATCAATAATGCCACATTATAAGCAAAAAAGATAATCTGACTTCAATTACTGTCTTAGTTACTGGTGTCATTATAAGGGCATCCAATACATATCAGCCTGCAAGAAGATGAGTGACAACCCTGGCTGCTTTATTATGGACGGTCTGAGCTTCTCTCCTCAAGACTTCTGTATATTGGCCTACTTTGATAAGTACTTTCTAACTAGATGACCCAGCAAGACCTCAATGTCTCCTCACGAAGACAATCAAAGACATGTCTTCCTTGTGTTACCTTTCTTACAGCATCCTCTCTATTCCGTTTCCTATGGACTCTTCACAGAGGACATCTATGTAGCCTATGGAGCCTTGAAAGCTCCAGTTGTATGTGACCGCCTACACATCCACTAAACAAACACCATAAACACCCACTGAAGAGATCTAAACCTCTAGCTGGTGAAACAGCTATTTATCCCAGAAAATATATCTTTTATGGACAGACTTCCACTGGATGTGAAGCAAAGCAGCTCCTTGACCCTCTAAATATAACCTGAACAAATGGCTTGGTGATCTTAAATACATCCCATAATCTGGTCCCTCAAGCTCTTAGTGAAAGGGGTTGAAACAAGGAATTAAGTTATATCAATGGTTACTTTTGATTTGGGATCCTGTGGTAAGGCTACAAGTGGTTCACTGGATCAACAGGCTAGTATCCCATGATACAGTAATTGGACAGGTCTTTTGTTTTTAAACACTTTTATTAAAGTATCACTTAAGACAAAGGCATACATTAATAGAAGGCAAATCATTTTATCTGTCTACGTAAATTATATATTACTTGAGTTTCCTTTTTTCTTTCTTTATAACTATGCTTCATTCCAAAACATTACATAAATTACTAATCTTCTGCATACCTCTCTCCTGCTAAACATTATTCTGCATGTAATGTTCTCACAAATTCTTGTAATTTGTTTATTCCCTTTTCTAAAGGCACCTCTTATTGTTTTTTTTTTTTTTTTATCTCTTGCCTCTTTTACAACATTCAATAGCTCAAATACAGTTCTCTTAGGTTCTGGTTTTTATTTTCTACTAGTTGCTTTTTAGGCAGCCGACAGAATTGAAATGCAAGGCCTTACTTTCTCTAGACCGTTCAGACCCTGTGTCCGAACTCAAAAGAATCATTTCCTTATTTACAGCCATTTGCTCCCATAAGTTTTCTGACTGAGTACTGCATATGGATTTTTTTAAAATCTGCACATCTTCCCCATCATCAACTCCAACATTTTCTATCTACAGGAAGAAAAGTTATTTGAAATCAGCTTGGGGTATAAAAAAAATACCCTTGCAAACAATTCCAAGCAAAATCCTAAACCTTCTGGACTGTGTTGCACACTTGGGAGCCATACAGATGTCCTCGCACTTTTCTCTTGTGAATTGCATTTTCGAATTGCGTTTTCATTCTGTCTTCCTATCTTTTCTAACCTCCTCGGACTGATTCTTATAGTCATAATGAAATATTTTATATGCCTCACTAATTATCCCTTTTTGACCGCAGCTTCTGTTCTAGATTTGACTACAAACTCTATCAGAGTAGGTCGTTCACATAGGACTCCCTTACCACTTTATTTTAACCAACACTCGGATATCAATCCCTGGTAGGGAAGATAGTCCAAACTTATTTTTGGATTAATTCAACTGTAATACCTTTCCTCTCTAGTTCCATACTTCCAATATCTTGGTTTCTTTGCCATTTTTCCAGTAAATTCCACCTATTGCCTATTTTCAGTCAATGTACTTGCAATCATCTCTACTGACAAAATCTCCTTTCACCATTCCCATGTTGGCTTACTTCATAAAATAATTTCTTCAACTTTATGAGTATAATAGTCAGATTAACGCCTCCACATCTTTTGTGTTTCGAATATCATGATGAGAATGGACCCCATTCCTAAGTTCAGGTACAATTACAGTTCATGAAATTAACACCGTTTCAGTCTTTGATATTAGCCAACAGTGCACTTCTCAGCACCAGCAATGTGCCCAAAACTGCCTCCTTCCATAATTCATACGGTGTTACATCTACCGGCAGCATATTTAAGTATGACTGGTTCATAGGTTCTAGATTAGTGCTAGGCTAACTGCCTCATTGGCCATTTTAAGGCTAGCCAATTACTCCATGTGAGAATCAAACCCTGCACCTTGTGCCTATAAGGTAAACACCTTAACCAGTATGCCAACCTCCCATCTGGTTGTACATCCAGACTGCAAATTCTTTTTTAATACACCCACTGTTTCTACTGCTTTTGGAATTGCCTGGGTATCTTTCCCACATGAATGTAAATCCTGATACTTTAGGACTATGTGCCTCTATACATAAGACACTGTAATCACTGGGTGCAAAAATTTCAATCATCAATGCAATTTGTGACTGCTACATGTGGTTATCTGACATCTACCTTTGAACTGTTGGTAATGGCTGACCTCCTGTAATATACATTTTTTTAAAAGAAACATTTGTATTAAATTTTCACTTATGACATAGCCAATCATACATTTATATAAATGAAAACAAACCATACTGACATATTTTCAGTTGTAAACATCATACATGTGACATACACTTCATAATTCTTTATAATGCTTTGTGGTTTATGTTTCCAGTGCTTCTCAGCTACTTCAGTATTGTAATGTCTACACAATCCTCAAAGCAACAGTCTTGTTGCATCACTGTGCTTTTCAATATATAGGCCCTCTACTATGAGTGTATTGCACCCAGCATCAAGATGTGTGACTCTTTCCAGTTCTTTTTTCCCCCCGCAAAACCTACATTTTTCTGTTTCTTCCACCTTTTCAATGGATTTTGTAAACCAGCTTGTATGTAGTCCACTGTCATGGGCCACCATTATTAACCTTTCATCTTTTGGCTTCAGTTCACTTCTCCTTAATCATTCCTGCATCAAATCCTGAATGACGCGAGGTTGTGCCAGAACATCTACTTGTCATAATAGTTATGCCTTTTGCACATATCTTTCCTTCTCACCTGATCCTTTCTCCTTACATTCTTTCATTTTTTTACATTGTTATAAAATGGATGCTTAACTACAAGCTTTCTAAACTCACACACATTAGCCAAACACTCCCTTATCTCTTTAGTACTCTGCAGTTGCTCATCTTCTTTTGTAAGATTCCCTTATTGTCACACACTAACCTTTGTCAGCCCCTCTAAGTAATTTCCATTACTTCTTGGCCACATACTTTTCTGTTTTTTCTATCCTATTTTTAAACTTCATTTTCATTTTCTCTCACATACTAGCTATCCACTCTGAAGAAATTTCTATTTTCCTAAATAACTTTTGAATAATTTTCACTACCCATTTCTTAGAGTATTTTTAACAGGTAGGCAGGGAAGCACCCATGTCTCACTTTTACTTCATCTTAGTCTTTATCAGTACACGATCTAAAATAGTTACCGGAATGGTGCAACACTTTCTACTAAATGTACATATTCCTGTGAAATATAATTTCCATCTAGTCTAGCTCAGTTATTGTACCTTGAGGAATACTATGCAAATTATGCCAGAGTACTTACTACTACTGAAATTACATTTTCCATACCAAAAGTTTTCATATTTTTTTTTTCGTGTGTTTGTCGTTCGTTTGTTGACTGTTCACTACTTCCTACCCTTGGTTTATTTCTGAGTTTTTTCGCTCGTGTTTTCTTATATTTTTTTTCCTCATAAATCTACCCTGTTTTATTATATTGTCCCTTCTAGGTCCCCGATACATCCTCTCTACTGCAAATCAAGTTCCAGTCCTCACCTGTAAGTAATATTCCCAGCTGAAAGCTGATTTCTCCAAAACTTTTCTTAAGCTTCATAACAGCATTTTATGGTGAAATATTATTGGTTGTTTTGATTTTAATTAGAGTATTTAAAGAGCAATTCGATTTAATTAATTCGTCTGATGAAATCTTACCATAGATGTGGACGAAAACGCACTTGGTTGACAAAGCGTTTATGTGGATTTTATTTGTGGATGATTAAAATAAAGCTCGGTTTCTACAGTTGGTGCGCAGTTTCCATTTGTTTGGACTTATTGGTTACTTTTTCGTGCTTGGGTGCCTTTACTGGATTTATTGTGGTTCCGGTGCCCTGCAATGGAAAACAGTTCACCAACTTTAAATCGTGAAGAAGTGGGACAGTCACGCAAGCTGATCGGACAGCTTACAGAGTTAATTGAACTTCTTACTCCACTTTGCTCAACGCTGATTGGCAGGAAACCTACTGACGCTGAAGTCACGTCCGAAGGGACCGAAAGGTTTGGGGCTTCGAAACACAAGAGGAAAAGACACAACTGTGGATCCAGCCCTATGTTGATTGATGATGCGGAACCGAACGGTAGCATTTTCGACCCTGCCAATACTCCACTACTTTTGCTTCCTCCTGCTGAACAAAATAAGAACAGCTATGCAGGAGTTGCGACTAACGGCCGTGTTTCTAAGCCGAACACTTTGGATAATAACGTTTCAGGTACTGTTTCCACTTCTCCAAATAACAAAAATATTCAGGACTGGTTGAAAAGTCCTTATAGTTTCAATTTTGAACGCAATGAGGATGGTGCACCATTGGATGGTGACTCGTATGTTTTAAAAATTGAAAAATTATCCAGATTAATGTATAGATATAAAATGCTTGGCATTGAAAACTGTTACTTGATGGAATGTATTAAGCAAAAAATTGTACCTAAAGGGCTTAGGGTATGGAAGTACCCAAACAATGTAGAATCTGGTACTGTTTTTCATAAGGAACTTATTGATGCATTTAACAAATGTGGACTTGAGATTCTTAGGCTCATTATTAAAGAAAATAACAGGATTTTAGAGAATCTAGAACAAGAGATTTTGGTTTTAGATAGTTTTATTAAAAAAGATCTGTTTTTTGAAATTAAACATGAAAAAGATAGGTACTACAGCCTTAGATCTGATATTGATTCTAAATGTAAAATGTTGGAACAAAGGAAGATCAATAAACTGAAAAGGGATATTGAGGAATACCGGAATAATATTAGTTACCCAGAGCCACCTTTTAAGAGATGGGAACACAATGATAGAATTAAGTTTAATAAAGTTACTGGGTACAACAACCAAATGAGTACTTGGAGTGAGGAACAATACAGGGGAGACTATAATAGGGAATTTCCACCTTTAGAGAATGAGGACCAACATAACAATAAAAATAAACGGCGTTTCCAAAATTTTCAGAAGAGGGGAGGGAGACGGGGGAGAGGGAGGTATTAATAAGAACACCTTACACCCCCACCCCCACCCCTATTTTCATTCTTTCGGACACTTTAGACTTCGGTCCAGATGATGGGATACTACGAACAGGCACTACGCACACCTTTAGGAATTTTTCCATATACAATTTTAGTGATGTTCCTATCAAAAAAGTGCACTTCGATTTACTTAGCAAAGGATTCAAATTTATCCCTAGTACAAAAGGGGACCTGGTGCAAACAATTATAGACATGAAATTGTTTCTTAGGAAGGTAAATTTGCAAGCCATACTGTCCCCAATGTCACCGGAGTCTGACTCTCAGCATCCTACTTTCACCAGGCGAAGTACTTACAACCCCCCATACCACCCACAAATTAAGAATCTGGATACAGTTCTTGAGAATGAAATCAGAAAGGAATTCAAACATAATATTAAGGAATACAACCTTTCAGAAAAGGAATATGAAACCTTGAATGATTTAAGACACAACATTCAAATCAGAATTATGAAGCCAGATAAGGGAGGGGGGGTTGTTATTATGGATAACATAATCTATGAAGGTAAAATGAACAGTATCCTTAGAGAATAAAGTAAATACAGAAGTGTATCACTAAATGAGGTAAACTTGGCCTACTACAAAATAGATATTATACTGGATAATATGATGATGGAAGGCACAATTGATAGTAAGATGCACAAATTTTTATTTGTACCCAAACCAAAGATTCCTATAATCTTCGGGATACCAAAGGTGCACAAGAATGTGTGTGACCCCCCATTAAGACCAAGAGTAGCAGCTGATGGTTCAAAAACGCTTCCCATGGATAAATATGTAGATTTAATGACAAAACATATTTGTAATAATAATGAATACATTTTGAAAGACTCATGGGATTTGCTGAGAAACATTACATCTGACCTCCTGTCTGAAGATCTTATTTTTGTTACAATAGATGTTATAGATCTCTTTACTTGTATATCCCACCAAGAGGGGATGAGTATGTTTGAAGATATGGTCTTTTTGGACAAAACACTTACACATTCAGAGAAGATAGCAATAGTGGAACTAGCTGACACAGTACTCAAGTACAATTTTATCCTTTTTAATGGAGAATATTAGCAGCAAATAAGAGGCGTGTCGATGGGTGCGGCGTGCGCACCTACATACGCTAACATTGTGTTAGCTGGTTGGGAATCCAATTTTGTCTTGAACTCAGAATACAAGCAATATTGGTCACTTTATAGGCGTTATTCGGAGGACATTGTTATTTTCTGGACAGGAGGCAACGACAAATTAACTGAATTCCTTGATTATATTCAGAATACTACGAACTTTCTGAGGTTTACACACACTATTTCCACTGATAGGTTACAATATTTGGACGTTGAAGTGTATAAAAATTTGAATAACAAAGACCTGGAAACTAAGGTATTTAGAAAAAGTACTTTTTGTAATTCCTTTCTGCACTTTACTAGTGCACACCCCCCACACTGCAAAAAGAATATTGTTAAGGGGCAGTTTGTGAGGGGGTGTCGCATGACTAGTAGGGATGAAGATTTTTTTATGGAATGTAACACCTTGGAAGGGATGTTCTGTGCAAGAGGTTATCCACTTGATTTTATCAAAAGTATAAGAAAAGAGGTTGAGCAGAACAGACTAACAAAATTCAAACCTATAAAAGGTAGCTTGACAAATACCAATGAATCTACCAATGACACTGGTACCACTGCTAACTATGGTCATCCCAATAAGAACAAAAAAGGAGAATCACATTACCAATCGGCTCTGATTCTAGAATTTAATTTGTTTAATTCTAAGGTGAAAAAGATATTTCAGATGGAATGGGATAAATTTATATCTTTTTCTGACATTTTAAATATAAATGAAAGCACTCCCAAAATAGTTTACAAGAATGCATGGAGCATTAAAAAGTTATTAGAAAATAACAAGACTAATGCTAATAACAACATTTCCAATAAGGCTGTAATAACAAATACTATTAATGGAACTTATCAATGTGGACACTGCAATCTGTGTCAATATATCCTTAATAAAAGAGAGGTTTATTTAGATGCTAGAGACATCAACATTTACAGTACAGGACACCATAACTGTGAATCAAAGGGGGTGGTATATATGGATATGTGTTCAAAATGTAACTCATTCTACGTCGGAAAGACGGAGAGAGTGCTGAAAAAAAGAATTTACGAACACACATATGAGATACTTAAGAATAAAGAAACAAACGCCCTATATAAACATACAAGAGTATGTAAAGATTCAAAATTTTTTTTCTTTGTGCTTGAGCAGGTCAAAAAAGAGATGAGAGGTGGTCTCTGGGAAGAATGGCTTGAGTTCAAAGAATTATGGTGGCAAATACTATTAGAAGCCACTAGGCTACCTGGGCTAAATGAACATATTTTGTTATCCTCAGTGTTAAAACTGAGAGCAGCTAAAATATAGAGTAAACCTGTAAGGATTCTACATGAACAGTAGATGGTGCTATTTAAATATAAACAGATCGTGTTTTTAATGAAAAAACAAAATTTCAATACATATACATTTTTCTTAAACTAGGATTATTTATTGTATTTAACTATATACAATGAATTATGAATTTATTTATACATAAAGGAAAACACAATCAACTGTTTTAAAAGTGTTTAAAGTTTTAATAATGTTTTAATATGACTTAACACTATAATAAGTACCCATGGAGTTTTTGATATAATGAGCCTTTCTGTTTTATTGGTTTAGATAGGATGCAAACAATACTATTGGTTGTTTTGATTTTAATTAGAGTATTTAAAGAGCAATTCGATTTAATTAATTTGTCTGATGAAGTCTTACCATAGATGTGGACGAAAACGCACTTGGTTGACAAAGCGTTTATGTGGATTTTATTTGTGGATGATTAAAATAAAGCTCGGTTTCTACAGTTGGTGCGCAGTTTCCATTTGTTTGGACTTATTGGTACCTTGAGGAATACTATGCAAATTATGCCAGAGTACTTACTACTACTGAAATTACATTTTCTATACCAAAAGTTTTCATATTTTTTTTTTCGTATGTTTGTCGTTCGTTTGTTGACTGTTCACTACTTCCTACCCTTGGTTTATTTCTGAGTTTTTTCGCTCGTGTTTTCTTATATTTTTTTTCCTCATAAATCTACCCTGTTTTATTATATTGTCCCTTCTAGGTCCCCGATACATCCTCTCTACTGCAAATCAAGTTCCAGTCCTCACCTGTAAGTAATATTCCCAGCTGAAAGCTGATTTCTCCAAAACTTTTCTTAAGCTTCATAACAGCATTTTATGGTGAAATATAAATAAATGCCAGCATAATCCTCCTCCCTTGTCAATAGTCCCCTTACTACCACATATCTCCCATTACTGTTTTTTCCTCTCTTCTATTATGGCTGGAACTCCTCTAGCAATCAGTTTCATTACTCACATTTTCCTTTCTCCCTGATGATCTGCTTTATAACAATCCTGAAATTCTTTCACTAATTCATGTGCACATTTATTTTCAAATGTACCTCCTTAAGCATTGTTATTTGCACTTTGCATTTCTTAACATAATTCAGTACTCTTTTCCTTTGTCTATACTTATAACACCATTTACATTACAAGACAACATGGACAGAGAAGCCATTATGATAAAAAGTTATTATCCCCACCTATTACGCATGACATTTGTAATCTAAGGCTTTGAATACTTTCTCTATGGTTTACTTTGGTTCTGCAAACATCTTAGCAGAACACAGACATAGTTTTTAATTGATAATTACAGCTTCAGACGAAGAGATACTGACATGACTTGCTTTAGGGTCATTGCAGTTCATTCACTATAATCTTAGAATGTAAAGTCTCTTTGTTGCAGGCTGTTAGCTTCTCGAGTTTGGAGGTTATTATCAAAAATAGCAAAGCATTTTCTTGCAGTTTTAGGGACATAAAATGCACTGCTTCTGATCTCTGCAACGGTGATTACACTGGACCCAGGCATGAAAATCCAACTTTCATTCAGCTCAAAAGTTGCTTTATTCAAGGTGGCAAACACATTTCAAAATTGCACATATATACAGCTAAATATATAACCACACATATACTTACAAAAGCATGACCTTCTATTAAAAAAGCAACTTATTAACGATTGACACCTAAATATTGAAAGATTAAACACTGAGCCACGTAGAATGAAAAAAGAAAACTAAATAATATACTCCATATCCCTTAGAACTCCCGCTCTCCCTGCTAATTATATATACCAACTCCAAGATCTGTAGTAAGTAGAAGTGGGTCTTTCCTACGCGAGCTGGAGCTCAAGTATGATTTTAGGAAAAGTGCACTGCAATATATGCACATTTGTAAGGTCTGCAGGAAACATATATAAAAACAATTAAACTGAATTACATTTTTCCAAGCAAAATACAATAAAAATTCAAAAACAAAATTTCTCTACTTTTTTTGTGTATTTCACATATATATTTATCTTTCTCTCTCTCTCTCTCTCTCTCTATATATATATATATATATATATATAGGAGCCCTTCATTTGCTCGTACTTTCAAATGTTCGAAACTCATATGGCCAACACCATATGAGCGAATGTTTAAAAGGCCAACAAATGCTACACTGCAGGACTGGGAGATTCCCCTTTCCTGCACTGTAGTGCGATCTCAGAGTGGGAATATTTAAGTAGTAGGGGGTGTGGGGGGTGCAGGGGGCTTGCCACCTGCATAACACAGCTTTACTGTGTTTACAGGTAGGTAAATGGTGCTATGTCAGGATATCGGTCTTTCGGAATGTCGATCATATGGTGTCGGCCATATGAAAGTCGGCATTCTGAAGTAGACCCATATTACATACACACACACACACACACACATATTATATATATATATATATATATATATATATATATATATATATATATATATATATATAGATATACACACACACATATATATAAAAAACATTTTACCAAAAACTTCAAAACAATATATTCTAAACAATACACAGGCATAGTTGCAACACCAATGACTCCAGAAGACAATATGTAATCAAACTAAATGGGGGCTATGCCCCCACACCCCCCCCCCAACTATATATACTAACTCCAGGATCACACTACAGTGGGGAAAAGTGCATATACCTTTAACTTGCCTTACAGTACTCTACAAAGTTCCATATATGCAGTTCAGTGAAATGAGATTCAGTGAAATGAGTTTACAGTAATTTGAGTTTTTAGCGATGTGGTCGGGGTGAAATTATATATATATATATAGGTCTACTTTGTTTCACTGAATTTCATTTCACCCCGACCACATCGCTAAAAACTCAAATTACTGTAAACTCATTTCACTGAATCTCATTTCACTGAACTGCATATAAATATATATATATATATATATATATATATATATATATATATATATGTATATAGAGAGAGAGAGAAAGACAGAGACAGATATGGGTGTATGCTGCTCTGTCAAAATAACAAAACATCAAACCTAAACTGACTGAGCCCAAGTGCTTGACACCCAAATAATTACAACATTTTTTTTTTTGTAGGAAGGCAAGCCCCCAGTACCCCACACCCTCTGCTAAATATATATATATATATATCAATACCAAGACACTGTACCCCACACGCCCTTCTAATTATATACACCAGTTTTAAGAGCCCCAGTACCTCATGCCTTCGGCTAATTATAACCAATTCCAAGACCCTCGTACCCTACACCCTCTGCTAATTATATATACCAATACCCCACACCCTCTGCTAAATATATATACCAATACCAAGACACTGTACCCCACATCCCCCAATTATATATACCAATACCAAGACCCCAGTACCTCACTCCCTCTGCTAAATATATATACCAAGACCCCAGTACCTCATTCCCTCTGCTAAATTTATATACCAATTCCAAAACCCCCTGTACACCACACCCTCTGCTAATTATATATAAGAATTCCAAGACCCGCATAATCCAGACCATCTAATTATACAGTGGATATAAAAAGTTTACACACCCCTGTTAAAATGCCAGATCATTGTGATATAAAAAAGTGAGACCGCAATAAATAGTTTCAAAAATGTTCCCACCTTTAATGTGACCTATAACTTGTACAACTGAATTGAAAAACAAAAAATCTGTTAGGGGAAAAAAATATAAAAAATAAAACACTTACAATAAGCTGGTTGCATAAGTGTGCACACCCGTAAACTAATACTTTGTTGAAGCAACTTTTGATTTAATTACAGCATTCAGTTTTCTTGGGCAGGAGTATCAGCATGGCACATCTTGACTTGGTAATACTTGCCAACTCTTCCTTGTAAAAGCGCTCTAAATCTGTCAGCTTGTGAAGGCATCTCTTGTGCACAGCCCTCTTCAGGTCACCCACAGATTTTCTAATGGATTTAGGTCTGGGCTCTGGTTGCACCATTCCAAAACTTTAATTTTCTTCTGGTAAAGCCATTCTTTTGTTGATTTGGATGTATGCTTGGGGTCATTGTCATGCTGAAAGGTGAAATTCCTCTTCAACTTCAGCTTCAGCTTTCTAGCAGAAGCCTGAAGGTTTTGGGCCAAAAGTGACTGGTATTTGGAACTGTTCATAATTTCCTCCACCTTGACTAAAGCCCCAGTTTCAGCTGAAGAAAATCAACCCCAAAGCATGATACTGCCACCACCATGCTTCACAATGGGGATGGTGTTCTTTTGGTGATGTGAAGTGTTGTTTTTGCGCCAAATGTACACTTTGGAATTGTGGCCAAAAAGTTCAACCTTGGTGTCATCCAGACCATAACGCACTTTCCCACATGCTTTTGGGATACTGTGTATTGTTTTGCAAATTTTATCTGGGCTTGGATGTTCTTCTGTGTAAAGAAAAGGCTTCCATCTTGTAACATACCCCCATAGTCCAGACATATGGAGACTACAGGAGATTGTTGTCATATGTAGTACACAACCAGTACTTGCCAGAAATTCCTGCAGCTCCTTCAGTGTTGCTGCAGTTCTCTTGGCAGCCTCCCTGACCAGTTTTCGGCTCGTCTTTTCATCAATTTTGGAGGGAAGTGCAGTTCTTTGCAACGTCACTGTTGCCCCACATTTACTCCACTTTTTGATGACTGTCTTCACTGTGTTCCATGGTGTATCTAATGCTGTGGAAATTTTTTGTACCCTTCTCCTGACTGATAACTTTCAACAATGAGATCCCTTTGATGCTTTATAAGCTCTCTGCGAACCATGGCTTTTGCTGTAGCAGGCAACTGAGTAAATGTCAGGAAAATCCTACTAGGACAGCTGAACTTCATTTGGAGTTAATCAGTCTCTCTTTATTTGATGGTAGGTGTGTACCCAACAAGACTGAATGCTGTAATTAAATCAAAAGGTGCTTCAACAAAGTATTTGTTTAAGGGTGTGCACACTTATGCAACCAGCTTACTGTACGTTTTTTATATTTTTCCCCTAACGGGTTTGTTTGTTTTTCAATTGAATTGTACAGGTTATAGGTCACATTAAAGGTGGGAAAAGTTATAAAATGATTCATTGTGGTCTCATTTTTTTATATCACAAAACCCTGCATTTTAACAGGGGTGTGTAAACTTTTTATATCCACTGTATACACAAAATCCAAGACTCCCCCAATACCCTGCATCCTCTAATTATATATACCAGTTCCAAGATCCCCCATTCCCCAAACCCTCTGCCACGGAACCCAACTCCCACTGCTATCTGTGATCTCATCCTTTTATACTGCCACGGAACCCAACTCCCACTGCTATCTGTGATCTCATCCTTTTATACTGCCACGGAACCCAACTCCCACTGCTATCTGTGATCTCATCCTTTTAGTCATTATGCAAAATTCAATATCACACATGAGGACAGGGACACAGACTGATTCATGATCTTAGGACTCTGCTCAAACTTCAGCACCCCAGTCCAGTAAAGTCCGTGCAGTACTGCTGAACCCATCTGCCACCCAGCCTTCCCATTCTCTCTCTCTCGCTACACTCACTCACTAGCAAGACTCACAGATACTAAAAGCTCCTCCACTTGACAGAGCTGCTTCTTTTCCCAAGCTGCAGACAGCATGCTACTCTTTTCTGGGAAAAAGCCATGACCTCAGACTTTAACTATCGATTCTAATTCCAACAGCTTCAAACTCATTGATAAATGGCTCTGGTGCAAGTTGGGGGTCAGTCAGCTAAGGCCAAGAGGACACCATTACCAGCTAACAGAGACACAACTGTCATGTCCCCAGACTGGTTACAATCCAAACCTTAGCTGCACTTTGACATCCTAGTCCTGAAAATTATGAACAGGATGAGAGCTAAAGCATGCCCTGAATGGAATCCTATGCCCAACTCAAATGTATCTGACTTCATACCAAGAATGTGGGCACAATTATTGCCCTGCAAACACAGGAGCCAAATGGCATGCAATAGCAGCACACTACTGTGTGATCTCCCACAGGACAGTCCAGTTTATGTGGTCATATGCCTGTAGATCTTCCACAGAACAATTCTCATCCAGTGCAGGATCTTCCACAGGACACTTTTCCTTATGTGGTCATATGCCTGTAGGATCTTTCACGGGACACTTCTTACGTTGTTATATCCCTGCAGAATCTCCCACAGGACACTTCTTATATGGTCATACACCTGTGGGATCTCCTAAAGGACATTCCAACTTTTGTGGTCTTATGCCTGTAGGATCTCCCACAGGATATTCCAGCATACTTGGTCGTACACCTTCACCAGGTTCACAAAAAACATGCAAACAGGACTGTAAAATTCAGTGCTAAATATGGTATTGCAGTTGAGATGTCTTCAGAGACGGAAAAGTGTCAAGACAGCTGTCCAGAGGCCCAAGCCTGAAAAAGGTCCATGGAGGTCAGTACTCTAATCCGAAAGCAAACACAAACATAAAAATAAAAATAATAAATAGTATGTCCGAAAAGGAACTTCAATGAGACATTGAGGAGGAGAAAAGAGTGCTAGAATTCAGAGTATGGAGATCAGCCTATCAGAAAATTGTCATCAGACAAAGTTCCTAATACCATGGCAGTAATGCAAACTACAGAATCCCTAAGGATTCAAAATGTGGGAGAATGTTCAGAAAGCCACCTAAGTCAGGTGGTTTAGAACTGCAAAGTACTGAACTGTAGTACTGACTTACTGTACTCCATTGTATTAAGGAGTTATGGATTTCTATGTGCTCTACAATATTAAGAGACATGGAGATTCTTTGAGTCGTATATATTGATATGTCAAAAAAGTACAGAATCATATATACAAACATACACAAAACAAAGCGGGTGCCTATACAGTGATGGTCATTGCGGTGTTTAGCCATCTCCCCAAAAAGATGGGAAATTGTTTCCTTCCAAAAAGGAGACTGTACTATAGGTGTGCAGGTCTTTAATAACAATGGTGCCTTTAACTTGTATCAGAGTCCCATATTTACTTATTTTTTATTTACTGACATTTGTATGTCACGACTTGCCTACAAACATGCTGTAGTATTACTGCAAGAATAAGTTAACACTGCTTGTATTGACATATGTACACTATGTGGTCTGGTTTTGTGTCCATTGCTGCAGCAGTTTGAAAGTAAAAGATATAACCAGAAGCATAAGCTCTTGTCTCTCATCTTACTATTTATATTTTGAATACCAAATCTTACAACATCCAAAAATGGTTCTATGCCTTACTTCTAGTTCAACATCTTACCCATGGTGCAACACCTTACTCCTGTTTTAACACGTTAGGTTTGGTCTTGTGCCTTTACTCCAACTGCCTGCTTGGGGAGACTCTGGTTCTCCCAGGGCTCTGAGCACAGCAAAGCTGGTACCAGAAAATGAATGACCATCTTAAACTGTTCCCATCTGTGACCCAAGTACAGTGACTGGGCACATCTGATATTATACACCTTTCTGTTCACAGCCTGAAGTTAAGTGAATTGATGCACTTTTATCATATCATCTTTACTTTACTTCATGGCTTGAAATGCAATGCACAACTGCATTTAGTACCAGGCATTCTCCCCCCGTTGCCTGAAACACAATGAAAGGACAAACATAACAGGGCACGGCATAATACCAAGAACACTGTCCATCACAAACTGAAGGACAATGGAAACCGCTCTTAAAACTACATACCCCTCTTTTCCAGTATTTAGGATAACGAATGTACTGATGCTACCATACAATCCGTCATTCAAGGCTTAAAAGTACAAATGCTATGACAAACTCTCCCTTCATACTACAGAGAGCAATGAATACACACATTTAATATCATACATTACCACATCACAGCCTGAGGTACAATGAATACACACATTTAACATCATACATTATAATGTCACGGCCTGAGGTACAATGAATACACACATTTAATATCATACATTACCACGTCACGGCCTGAGGTACAATGAATACACACATTTAATATAGTACATTACTACATCATGGCCTGAGGTACAATGAATACACACATTTAATATCATACATTACCACGTCACGGCCTGAGGTACAATGAATGCACACATTTAATATCATAAAAGTCTCCTTCACAGCTGGAGGAAGACACGTGGTCCATTGGTCTACCCATGGTTTTCCAGTGTACTTCAGATGATGGCTTGGGAGACATGTGGAATGCCTCAGTCACTAAACATGGGGACCAGTGGATATGGCTCATCTTAAACTAGATGAGACTTCTAATAATTCAGGTAAAAGCCAGTGGCATGTACTTCTAGAAAACTATGTAATCAAATTAACTTGATAAAATACAGCTCATAAGCCTGTGTTTCACAAACAAGATTAACTTTAAAACATGCTTACATAAGTATTTTAAACAAAAACATATGACACATTACACTCAGATAACTCACCAATGTCTTGTCAATAATGCACAGCATGTATGTATCATGCAGTAAAATTTGGTTGGGCTTTGCTGGGTTAAAGTTCAGATGTGTTATGGGTGTGTCCCGCTCAATCCAGTCTTTGTGCAAACCATGCTGTTGTAACTGCCTGCTCCAGGCTGTATACTGGTTTTCTTGGATGCTGAACTCAAAAATCTGCTCAAACAAACAAATGGATCCATCAGTACTTTTCTTATTACTGCTGCCCTTCAGCAAATGGTGACAGAACTCAATACAAAAATACATTTACTTAATAATGTAAGCTTCTACTGACAGCTTCTTGGCATCAATATGTCACATGCCTGCCTAGAATACTGACCATAATTTCACATCCTGTGTGAAGTAAAAACTTAATGAGGGAATGTGAGTACACATTTAAACCCACTGATAAGAACTGGTACGACTCTGACTTCTGCTCATATCTGTCAGCAGAGTCTGAAAAGAACAGTGCGAGTGGTTAAGCAATGTTCATAGGTTGTTACTAGGCTAACAAGCACTAGAGCTGGTTATAAGCCTAGCCACTCACTTGTGATCTAAATGGGTTAGGGTATCATTGGTGTCTATGTGGGAGGGGGCATGTTAGTAGGGAGGTAAGTAAGGGTGTGTGTGTGTGTGGAGGGGGGTAGTCAGGATAATACTTTTCTTATTGACGGCCTCTGTCAGTAACGAACATATGGGTCAGACCAGGGTAAATTTACAATTTCTCATCAAATTGTCAAGGTTTTGTTTGAATAGGGTTGGGATGAACTCTGTTACATAGATGTTGAGCCTATTCCATAGCATGTGGATTCTTTCAGACATACAGTGGATATAAAAAGTTTACACACCCCTGTTAAAATGTCAGGTTTTTGTGATATAAAAAAATGAGATCACGTTACATCATTTCAAAACTTTTCCCACCTTTAATGTGACCTATAACCTGTAAAATTCAATTGAACAACAAACAAATCTGTTAGGGGGAAAAATATAAAAAATAAAAAACGTACAATAAGCTGGTTGCATAAGTGTGTGCACCCTTAAACTAATACTTTGTTGAAGCACCTTTTGATTTAATTACAGCATTCAGTTTTCTTGGGTAGGAGTCTATCAGCATGACGCACCTTGACTTGGCAATATTTGCCCACTACTTCTTGTAAAAGCGCTCCAAATCTGTCAGGTTGCGAGGGTATCTCTTGTGCACGGCCCTCTTCAGGTCACCCCACAGATTTTCTATTGGATTTAGGTCTGGGCTCTAGCTGGGCCATTCCAAAACTTTAATTTTCTTCTGGTGAAGCCATTCTTTTGTTGATCTTGATGTATGCTTGGGGTCATTGTCATGTTGAAAGGTAAAATTCCTCTTCATCTTCAGCTTTCTAGCAGACACCTGAAGGTTTTGGGCCAAAAGTGACTGGTATTTGGAACTGTTCATAATTCCCTCCACCTTGACTAAAGCCCGAATTCCAGCTGAAGAAAACAACCCCAAAGCATGATAATGCCACCACCATGCTTCACCATGATGATGGTGTTCTTTTGGTGATGCAAAGTGTTGTTTTTGCACCAAATATACCTTTTGGAATTGTGGCCAAAAAGTTCAACCTTGGTCTCATCAGACCATAACACATTTTCCCCACATGCTTTTGGGAGACTTGATGCATTGTTTTGCAAATTTTAGCTGGGCCTGATACTCTCCACTATACTAACAAGCAAGCCAGTAAAAATGCATTTATATTATTGAGCCAAATAGGTTCATAGATAAATACTAGGCAGTCTATCTACAGACTATTACACACCTGGCCAATAACCAGGCAACGGCCAAAGGTGAGAATCAAATGCTGTTCGTTGTGTCTGTAAAGCAAACTCCTTAATCATCACACCAATCTCCAACCAACTGTTATGCTCCAAAACAATTTGATAATCACCTGCAATATAAGCAAATGGAAAACAAGGATGAGAGGAAACTGAAACGGCACAAGTTCATGTTTTCTAGGCTAGCTGGTAGCTTCCCATCACCAAATCTCCAACCACACCATTTGACTGGTATATGGCCCTTACAACACCTCAATTCACTGAATTCTAGTTGACAGAGGTAAGGCAACTTGGGGAAAAATGACAGAATCACAGAACTTGGTGGAAGTTTGGAAATAAGGTTGGTATTGGGAGCACAAGCCATATGGACAGAGAAGGTCCTGGGATTCACAGAACAGCAACACCAACAGGATATGCAAGGCCTAAAAAAGCTTTGCTATTTACCATAGCATTTACTGGTTATGTGACTCGGTCTTTTCTCCAACCAAAAAAGGCAAAGCCGGTAACTTCTTTCTCACCCTTTCAAACAGGTTGCATCGTCCCTATAGTAGGAACCTTCAAGGTTGTCTCCACTACAGCCAGAGGTTGAGAGAAGCTTCTTAACTTTTTTTCCCCCTAGTAGCCTTTCTTTTCAGCCTTGTCTTTACATTCCTTATTTTTTTCATACAAACATTTTAGTTGAACTTTTTTAGACTTAATTTTACAAGTTGTAATGAATTTGTAAAACTACATAAAACTGCTGTTTTAGAAATCACAGTTCTAGTGGTGTAAACGGTTTACTATCAGAATATCGAAGTACACAAAAAATCCATTAACATCTGCAAATAAGATGCAAGAAGTTCAGCATATCAATTAGGACAGAATGTCAAAGTGCGGATACTGAAACATTCGAGCTCGCACTTTCGACATTCTGTGATGCAAGTCACAACTACAACTTACTGCGTAATGTCATCTTTTTGCAAGGGCGCTATGCCCCTACTGCGCACCCCACACCCCTTGCAAATAATATATTCCAACTCTGAGATGTCACTACAGTAGGCAAAAGAGTAATTTCCCGATCCCCACTGTACCATGATCTGTAGTCATCATTCCGATGACGTGCAAATGTACTGTGACATTCGCTTAACTGCACACTTGCAATAGTACAGGTCAGCAAAAACGGGAATCAACCAACCTTGGTCTGACAGTAACATTTCTGTTGAACCTGCACTTGTAAATTTCATAGTAAACCAGTGTAAACACTTTGTGGGGGGGTGAGCAGACAAATCCACTGAAACATCAGCTTCTTACCCTTCAGATGATTATAGTAAAAGTGTTAAGAACTACCATTTGGCAGCAGCAGCTCAGACAGCAAGTAAAAATAGAAGTTATGTTCTTACCATAACGTTCCATGTTAGTTGTCTTCTTCTCGCCTTCTTCTTGCTGGATGGGTTCGGAGCCGACCTCGGCTCCGGCTCGGCCACACTAAAAGGTCGAGAGTTGGTTCCACCGGCTCGAGGCTCCGCTTATATCCCACAATGCTAGGCGAGAGTTACCTCAGATCTCGTTTGTAAGCTAACCCCAGCTTATAATAGTAACAGAATAACTCTAAACAGAGTCCACCTCTAACAACAGGAAGAAAGAAGGGTGACCTACATCCTGAACCAGGAAATATGCACAACAGCATATGCCTAAGAAAGAGGTGGTAGAAAGAGAGGTCACAATCACAACTCCTCTAGGTCTGTCCAGGCCAGGGGAAGGAGGGTGGGGCAAGAAGAAGGCGAGAAGAAGACAACTAACATGGAACGTTATGGTAAGAACATAACTTCTATATGTTAAGTTGTCTATCTCGCCTTCATTCTTGCTGGATGGGACCGCGTCCCTAGCACCTTGTCCCGGGTGGCCTAACGGAACAGACTCCTGAGAACAGTGGAACCAAAGTTAGCTCTATGCCTAGAAGCTAAGTCCAACTTATAATGAGAAATGAAAGTGTGAGGAGTAGCCCAAGTAGCCGCTGCACAAATGGTGTCAATAGGCAGTCTGTCTTGGAAGGCTAAAGAAGTAGCCAAAGCTCTGGTGGAATGGGCTTTAGGTTTATTAGGCAGTTTTTGGTGTCTAATGTCATATACAAGGGAAATCAAAGATGTCAGCCATCTGGATAATGATACCTTTGAAACTGAAAGTCCCTTTCTGCTTTCCGCATAGGAGACAAACAGCTGATCAGATTTTCTGAATTGTTTTGTTCTATCCAAGTAGTACCTCAATTGACGATGAACATCCAGGCAGTGTAATTTTTGTTCAGACCTATTGGAATATTCTGGAAAAAGACAGGAGGTCAATGCTTTGATTTAGATTTGACGCCGAGACCACCTTAGGCAAAAGGACGGGTTAGTTCGTAAGGATACTCTGTCCTTATGAAACAATAGATAAGGAGGTCGACAGCTGAGTGCTTGAAGCTCTGAAACTCTTCTAGCTGAAGTAATCGCTACCAGAAAAAGAGTCTTCCATGATAGCAATTTTAAAGAACAGGAGACTGCAGGTTCGAAAGGGGAAGAATCAAAGAAGCAAGTACTAAATTTAGGTCCCAAGGAGAAGGAGGATTTCTTATAGGAGGTCTGAGAAGAAAAACTCCTTTCAAAAAGGCTTTGCAAAGCTTGTGGGACATTAAGGCAGATTCAGAAATACCCACATGAAAGTTAGAAATAGCTGCCAATTGAACTTTAAGAGTAGAGGGAGATGAACCTGCATGGAAGAGTTCAGCTAGAAATTCAAGGACTAATTGATGGAAGCAGTGAAAGGATCTATGTCCTTTCCTTGAGCCCAATATGTGAAGCGTTTCCACTTACTCAAATAAATCTTCCGAGTGGAAGATTTATGGGAAGCTATCAAAATATCTCGAACGGAGTGAGATAATTGAGGAAGCCTGGCTAAGGTTGGAACTGGAGGAACCAAGCAGTGAGGTTCAGAGAGGGGAGGGAGCGATGAAACTGACCCGACTGATGGATCAAAAGATCTGGAACTAGGTCCAGATTCCACGGTCGCTCCAAAAGAAATCGATGTAGAAAGGGGAACCACACCTGTCGAGGCCAGTAAGGAGCAATGAGGATCAATGAGGCCTTCTGAGCGATAGCTTTCTGTATCACTTGAGAGATTAGTGGGAAGGGAGGAAATGCATACAGAAGTCCCCGGGGCCAAACTTGGACTAGAGCGCCTCTGCTGGGTTGGCCTGGTAAAGGGAATAGAGTGAAATATTCTCTGCACTTGCTGTTTTGGGGAGTAGCAAAAAGATCGCAGCAAGGCTGACCCCACTTGAGGAAAATTTCTCTCACAACAGAGTCTTTCAGAGACCACTCGTGAGGCATGAGGATAGCTCTGCTCAACTTGTCCGCAATTTGATTTGACTTCCCGGGGATGTGCATTGCTATCAGAAACCGCTGAGAAGAAATCGCCCATTGCCACAATCTGAGTGCTTCTCGACACAGGGGTATGACCTGGTTCCGCCTTGTTTGTTGATGTACCACACTACAGACATATTGTCTGTCTGGATTGCAATCGTTCCCAAGGGAAGAGAGTCTTGAAGGGCTTGCAACGCTAAAAGCACTGCTCTCATCTCCAGAACATTTATGTGCAAGTGGCATTCGTTTGGTTGCCATGTGCCCTGGACCGTCCTGCCCCGATAATGCCCCCACCCGATCAGGGAGGCATCCGCTGTCAGAGTAGCAACCGGAGGGGGTGGAACAAAGGGTCTTCCCAACAAGAGCTGAGGGGAAGACATCCACCACATGAGATGATTTTTGCACGCTTGCGTGATCATAATGGTGTGAGACATTGGAAGTTGCTGGTATGACCATTGAGTAAAGAGCATCCATTGAAGGATCCGCATGTGGAATCTGGCTAATGGAAGCAGAGGTATGGCCGCCATAATTCCCAACACTTTCAGAACTAACCTGGCTTTGATTCTGTTGTTGTTGAAAAGGAGTGAGACCAGTTTGTGAATGTCTGTTATTCTCTGATGTGTTAGTCTCGCAGACATGTCTACTGTGTCTAGATTTGCGCCTATGAAAGTAATAGCACGACAAGGCGACAAAACAGACTTTTCGCAATTTATTGAAATGCCTAACTTTTGACAAATGCGAAAAGTGTAATCTCTGGCCATCAGAAGGAGATGCTTGGTGGGAGCTGTGAGGAGCCAGTCGTCCAAATATGGAAACACCTGGAATCCTTGTCGCCTCAGGTGAGAAGCTACCACTGCCATGCATTTGGTAAACACCCAGGGGGCAGTGGTGAGACCAAAGGGCAGGGCCCTGAACTGAAAATGACTGGTTCCCAGCCTGAAGCGGAGGAATCTTCTGGAGCGTCTGTTCATTTTTATGTGATAGTACGCATCCTGAAGGTCTATAGAGCACATCCAGTTTCCTTTGCCCAAAAGGGGAAGGATGGATTGCAGCGTGACCATCCGAAATCTTGTTTTCTTGACTGATCTGTTCAAGATACTTAGATCCAAAATTGGTCTCAAGTCCCCTGTTTTCTTTGGAACTAAAAAGAACCTTGAGTAGATTCCGGATCCTTGCTGGTCTGCTGGAACTGGCTGAATTGCTCTTTTGCAAGCAGTTTTGAAATCTCCAAAACCGCTTAGATCCCTTTGAGCGGGTGGAACATCTGGAAGGGATTTTTTTGATTGGTTTGGAATGCGAAGAAAGGGGATAGAATAGCCTTCGGAAATGATGGACTGTACCCATTTGTCTTGAGTCAGGGATAGCCAGGCTTCTGGGTACAGTGACAATCTTCCCCCGACTGCCTCCGAAGGTGGGCAGTCGGGCAACACCTCAGGGATGCTGAAAGGGCTTGTCAGAGAAGGCTTCCCGATTGCCCTGGTTCTGCGGACCCCCCCTGCCCCTAGGGCGACATCTACCATTGTTATTCCCGCCTCTGCCTCTGGCGGGGAAACGACTCTGTCGTCAGGCGAAGTCCCTTGAGATTGTTTACGGAACCACATCTTTCCACCTTTCTGGCCTTTGGGGTAAGGCCTAGAAGGAGTAGAAAAACGGACTCCGACGGCAGAAAGGGTCTTGCCATCAGTTTCGCACCTAGTCAAGGTTTCTTTCACTTGAGGACCAAAGAGAGATGATCCATCAAACGGGAGTTAGTGAAAGACGCCTTGAAGGGGTCCAAAATTGCATAGCCGCATCCAGGCATGCCTACGTAAGGCCACACCTGTCCCTGCGGCTCTACTCGCTCCATCAGCCGTAAGAAAGAAGGCATGGAGGAGTTGGTTATGGAGTTAAGGGTAGCCAGCTGCATGTTCATCTTATCTTGAAAACCCGCAGCTGAAGGGTCCTTTAACATTTCACTCGCTTCCTTGATCAAGTCCCTTTGAAGACGAGTAAAATGGCATAGGTAGTTCAGCTTAACGCATGGTAAATGTCGCTGACGAGAACATCCGCTTCCCGTACCGGTCCATGGACCTAGATTCCTTGTTAGGTGGATGGACAGGTACTGAAGGATCATCAAGCTCCTTCTTAGTGGCAGCAGCTACCACCATAGCATCCACAGAAACTCCTTTTGTTAAGAACTGTTTGTCTGCTGGTGCCGTTATGAACTTGGAGGGTCTCCTGGGAGTGGGGTCCACTGAATCAGGAGCCGTCCATGCCTTCTTAACAACCACCTGCATGAGGGGGTCAAAGGGGGGGGGACACCCAGGAGGTGGAAGGGCGAGAGCCAAACGCCTCAAGATACACAGATTCATCCTCCGAAGGGTTGAGGGCTGGCCAATTTCCCCTCTGCTTCAGGATCTCTAGAATGTCTGCAAATGAGACATCTTCAGAAGGGGAACAGGGGGAACCCTCAGAATCATCTAAATCTGTGTCAGACGTGATGGACTCAGATGAGTCAATGTGTTTCCTCTTACACTTCCTCTTCCGAGGGGGCTCTTCTGCCAAATCAGGAGAGGCCTCGGAAGAGGATGAAATCCCCACAGGGGGTTCCTGAGGAGCTGGCTCTCTGCGGTCCGGGATGAGGGAGTGAGTCGACTTGACCTGAGGCACCGTAGAGGGAGGGGCAGACGGAGCCGACTGTGGAGTAGAGCCAGGCTCTAACACACTCCGCATGACCTCGAATGCACCCCTGTCAGGCAAAGCCAGAGGTCCCCGCTCCGAGAAGCTAAGAACCTCCCTCGGCACCGACAGTGATGGCTCCGAGGCCGATGTCGGAGCCGAACTCACCAGCGCTGAAGCACCGAGAGGGAGAGGGGGGTCGGACAAGGGTCCGATGCCACCCACCCCCCGGGAGCCGACGAGGGAAGTCCGGCGCCGAGATTCTTCCAAGGAAGAAATCGGAGCCGACGACGGAGCCGAAGACAATTGTATCGCTTCGAAGCTATCACAGTCTCGGTTCCGACGCGACCCGGCTCCGAGCTCAAGAGAGTCGAAGGAGGAATATATTGATGGACCGGGGCAGGCATCGACTGATGAGTCGGGCTCTGAAGCATCTGGGCCAGTGCCTCGGACTTAAGAAGTCAACTCACTACCCTCTGAAGGTCATGATCCAACAGCCTCGATGACCTAGAGGAGTGAGATCTTTGGCTCCGTTCAGACAGCAGGGGAGATCCTGGAGCCGAATGAACGGAGCCAAGAGATGGTGACCTGGACCTCTTCCTAGTTGTCGGCTCCGAAGGTCTGGTCGGAGCCAACACGGGAATTTCTAATACCTCGGCTCCAGCCGGAGCCGAGGGAACCACAAAAACTGTGGACTGAGACTCATCGGCTCCAGCCGGAGCCGATGTAGACAGAGGTTTAGAAACCTTAGGTCTCGGCTCAGTTGTCGGAGCCGAAGACCTAGATGCCTTAGAGGGCTTCCCTGTAGATACAGAAAGGGAATCCTCTGGCTTGAGTAAGCCCCTTAAAATTAATTTATTTTTTCTTTCCTGCAGGACCCTGGGGCTGAAGCCATGGCACACAGCACAGGAGTCCTGCAGGTGCAAAGGTCCCAGACAGTAGACACAAGAAGTGTGAGCGTCTGTCAGAGATATTTTCTGACAGCACGCATCACACTTCTTGAATCCGGAGACCTTTGCTTCTTTAGACATATCTACAGGTGTAATCACACACACAGTCACAAACACACTAATTACACCCTGCCTAATTTAAAATAAAATAAACCACTAACTAGGTTTTTTAAAAGAAAAATAACACACACTCTCCACTAGGGAAAGAAAAAAGGCCTGTAGGCCCAAGGGAAGAACTTAAAGTTCTTGAGGGAGAAAAACAGGAATTTTTAAGAAAGGGGATAAGAATTTCTCTAAACTAAGGGAAATAAGTAAAATTATTAAAATTAAAGGGGTTTTAATAGACTAACTACACAAGAAAAGTCACTTACCAAGAACCGGTAGAAAACCAACACCTCGATAGCTGTAGCGGCAAACGAGATCTGAGGTAACTCTCGCCTAGCATTGTGGGATATAAGGGGAGCCTCGAGCCGGTGGAACCAACTCTCGAGCTTTTAGAGTGGCCGAGTCGGAGCCGAGGTCGGCTCCGAACCCATCCAGCAAGAATGAAGGCGAGATAGACAACTTAACATCGTCACATATAACCCAGAAAGTTGTGCAGAAACCTTTATCCACACACAAAACCAGAATTACAAAGAGATATTTTAATACACGACAAGGGAAAGTGGAATAGAAGAAAAATGGAGGAAGACTATATGTAATGCATATACATATATATATATATATATATATATATATATATATATATATATATACACACACACACACACACACACACACACACACACACATATCAGTTAGATTCCTCTACAAAAATTATGGCCTGCATGTGGCATTATGAGGATGCATTTGTTCGAGGTACTTTTTGCCCACGTGCCTGCCAACCGTCAAGCCTTCCTCAATAAGACTGTTCATTCATTCCACCCAATTAGATAATTGCCATACTAGAGCAAGATGTCACAAGCCATCTGGAAGGGCTGTCATACAGGCTATCAGGGCCTACTTCTGCACCCTGCCTTCTAGCCCCCCCTTCCTCAGATTTTAATTGAAAACAAAAAGAAACAAATCTTCGTTTTTTTGTTTTAAAGTGTAGCACTCTGCTTGCTAGAAATATGAAAGCAGTTTCTACAGTTTAGACCACAGAGTGCTACAGTGTGAACACAAATGTAATACTGGCTTTTAAAAGCCAATACTGTACACTAAAGAACAATCAGGATGGGATGGCTAATCATGTCCCCCAACACTCTGCTCCCCGGGGCATTTGCCCCTTTCACCCCTCTCTAGCTACAGTAATGAGCATCACACTGACAGGTCAACAGATTTCAGCCTCTGTCCTTCTCAGATTCTTGTAAAGTGGAATAATGTGGGTTATTTTAGTCTTCAGGAAGCCTCTCTATCTCTCTCTGTTCCAC
Organism: Protopterus annectens; assembly: GCF_019279795.1. Classification (NCBI taxonomy): domain Eukaryota; kingdom Metazoa; phylum Chordata; order Ceratodontiformes; family Protopteridae; genus Protopterus; species Protopterus annectens. The sequence goes on from NC_056742.1 coordinate 490,703,431, forward strand.
GTGCCATTCAGCACATCAGGCAGCAAGTGGAAGCCTATCCCACAAATCTGTTAAAAATGCACTGGGGGTCAGCATGACTACTGCTTTTTCTTTTTTTTTCAGCATTTTTTTTTGGGGGGTGGGGGGTCATCAAGCCACAGTGACTTGTACACATCACATTTTAGTAGTTAATTAACCTGCAACAGATTGCACTGAATTTGGCCTACAATACTGGACTACTTCAGCCAGATGCAAACTACATCTGCATCTTTATGTTTTGGCGAATCACAGAAGTCATCATTGCTTAATTTTACAAAACAACAAACTGGTTGCCTGTGATGCAGAGAGACAGTCTTCCGCTCACATCTGTCATATGCAAGTTAATGAAATACCACTCCCCACTCATGGCATCACTTTGCATTAGTGATTTGCATTAGGATGCCCAGCTACTCATTTAAACTTAACAGTGACAACACCCTTACCCTTGTATGTATGGATTTATTTATTTCAATTTGCCAGGGTATAACAGTGTGATCAAACAACGACCAATTACAAGCTCTGCCTGGGGCCTGAAATTAGAGGTATAAGACCACCATTTGGTGTTGCCATTAGTAAAAAAATAACTTTTCAAGGTAGGAGCTGCACGATGGAACCAGCTGCCAAGCTGACATTTGTAACGGACATACATCAGACAGCTGTCAAATGAAACTGACAGAGCACTTCAATGGACATACATCAGGCAGCTGTCAAATGAAACTGACAGAGCACTTCAATGGACATACATCAGGCAGCTGTCAAATGAAACTGACAGAGCACTTCAATGGACATACATCAGACAGCTGTCAAATGAAACTGACAGAGCACTTCAATGGACATACATCAGGCAGCTGTCAAATGAAACTGACAGAGCACTTCAATGGACATACATCAGGCAGCTGTCAAATGAAACTGACAGCACTTCAATGGACATACATCAGGCAGCTGTCAAATGAAACTGACAGAGCACTTCAATGGACATACATCAGGCAGCTTTCAAATGAAACTGACAGAGCACTTCAATGGACATACATCAGGCAGCTTTCAAATGAAACTGACAGAGCACTTCAATGGACATACATCAGACAGCTGTCAAATGAAACCGACAGCACTTCAATGGACATACATCAGGCAGCTGTCAAATGAAACTGACAGCACTTCAATGGACATACATCAGGCAGCTGTCAAATGAAACTGACAGCACTTCAATGGACATACATCAGGCAGCTTTCAAATGAAACTGACAGAGCACTTCAATGGACATACATCAGGCAGCTTTCAAATGAAACTGACAGAGCACTTCAATGGACATACATCAGGCAGCTGTCAAATGAAACTGACAGAGCACTTCAATGTACATACGTCAGACAGCTGTCAAATGAAACTGACAGAGCACTTCAATGGACATACATCAGGCAGCTTTCAAATGAAACTGACAGAGCACTTCAATGGACATACATCAGGCAGCTTTCAAATGAAACTGACAGAGCACTTCAATGGACATACATCAGGCAGCTTTCAAATGAAACTGACAGAGCACTTCAATGGACATACATCAGGCAGCTTTCAAATGAAACTGACAGAGCACTTCAATGGACATACATCAGGCAGCTTTCAAATGAAACTGACAGAGCACTTCAATGGACATACATCAGGCAGCTTTCAAATGAAACTGACAGAGCACTTCAATGGACATACATCAGGCAGCTTTCAAATGAAACTGACAGAGCACTTCAATGGACATACATCAGGCAGCTTTCAAATGAAACTGACAGAGCACTTCAATGGACATACATCAGGCAGCTGTCAAATGAAACTGACAGAGCACTTCAATGGACATACATCAGGCAGCTTTCAAATGAAACTGACAGAGCACTTCAATGGACATACATCAGGCAGCTTTCAAATGAAACTGACAGAGCACTTCAATGGACATACATCAGGCAGCTTTCAAATGAAACTGACAGAGCACTTCAATGGACATACATCAGGCAGCTGTCAAATGAAACTGACAGAGCACTTCAATGGACATACATCAGGCAGCTGTCAAATGAAACTGACAGAGCACTTCAATGGACATACATCAGGCAGCTGTCAAATGAAACTGACAGAGCACTTCAATGGACATACATCAGGCAGCTGTCAAATGAAACTGACAGAGCACTTCAATGGACATACATCAGGCAGCTTTCAAATGAAACTGACAGAGCACTTCAATGGACATACATCAGGCAGCTGTCAAATGAAACTGACAGAGCACTTCAATGGACATACATCAGGCAGCTTTCAAATGAAACTGACAGAGCACTTCAATGGACATACATCAGGCAGCTTTCAAATGAAACTGACAGAGCACTTCAATGGACATACATCAGGCAGCTTTCAAATGAAACTGACAGAGCACTTCAATGGACATACATCAGGCAGCTTTCAAATGAAACTGACAGAGCACTTCAATGGACATACATCAGGCAGCTTTCAAATGAAACTGACAGAGCACTTCAATGGACATACATCAGGCAGCTTTCAAATGAAACTGACAGAGCACTTCAATGGACATACATCAGGCAGCTTTCAAATGAAACTGACAGAGCACTTCAATGGACATACATCAGGCAGCTTTCAAATGAAACTGACAGAGCACTTCAATGGACATACATCAGGCAGCTTTCAAATGAAACTGACAGAGCACTTCAATGGACATACATCAGGCAGCTTTCAAATGAAACTGACAGAGCACTTCAATGGACATACATCAGGCAGCTGTCAAATGAAACTGACAGAGCACTTCAATGGACATACATCAGACAGCTTTCAAATGAAACTGACAGAGCACTTCAATGGACATACATCAGACAGCTTTCAAATGAAACTGACAGAGCACTTCAATGGACATACATCAGGCAGCTTTCAAATGAAACTGACAGCACTTCACAACTACAAACGAATGCCAGTGTTCTACAGTTGTTGGCAAATGCACAAATGTGGCAGGCTGTATTTCTTGCTAATTTACATAACGTGAAATCCTTGCTTGTAGTAGCAGTCCTTTTCCAATCTTATTACGAGGTGTTAGGATGTTATTCATGTATTCTTGGTTACCAATCCATGCTTTAAGGCTGCAGAGCTCCATTGTCTCACCAGTTCCATGCTTCAGTTTTTTAGTCTATTTAAATTATGCTGCAATTGCTGAAATTCAAAAACGTTCCTAATGTACACACTTTTCAGCTACTAAATGTTGTAATAATTCTCTTTACGTTTGTGTACTTCACTTCATGCAAATCTTAATACTCAAAGCAGCAGACTCAAAGTCTACTGTAAAAGTTCTCATACTGTCACTCCTCTGTGTTTGTTAAACCTCAAGCAACTATCTATCCTCAGTGTAATACAGTTTACTTTGACTTGGGCTCAGGTTGCACCTGAAGAGGGTCCATCTACCAAGCTGACAAATTAGCAACCAAACAAGCTAGCACAATGGAATTATAAATGTCAGACAAATTAACGTTATTCCTACAGCTGCAGTAAAGCTAAAAACCATTAACTTGGGAGATAAGCTCACAGTAAACAGCTTACTTACTTCCTTGTATCTGAAATCGTTTTTTAGCTCTTTTATTAACTACTGATAATTTAATCTGTTGCGACACAAGATCGGGACAAACGTAGTACAACTGTATACTTTACTTCCAAAGTGCCTGTTCAATGTGACAAAATCTGGTCAGTGACATGATATAAATCTAAAAAGACAAATACAGATAGTAGTACTGGTAAAATAATATAATCTGCAGTACTGGGAGCAATCTGTGTATGGCACTTAGTAACAACATAGCTTCTTCCTTTTTCATTTCTCCAAGTCTTCTGGGTTTCTAATACCATGATGGGAATAGACCCCGTTCCCAAGTCAAAGTACAATTAAAGTTCATGAAATTAGTATTGTTTCAATCTTTGATGTCAGCCAGAAGTGCTCTTCACAGCACCCGCAATGTGTCCAGTAATGACTTTGTCTGCAGTTCGTACAGAGTTACATGGATTGGTAACCTATCTAAACATGATTGTAGATTCTTTTTTATAAGCTCTGTTGCTCCTACTACTATTGGAACTGTCTGGGTATCCTTCTTCCACATTGTCTGCAGTGTGCCCAGTAATGACTCCGTCTACAATTCGTATGGAGTTACATATATCGGTAACATATCTAAGTTATAAGACCCATTGTTCCTACTACTATTGGAATTGTCTGGGTATCCTTCTTCCACATTGCCCACAATGTGCCCAGTAATGACTCCGTCTACAATTCGTATGGAGTTACATATATCGGTAACATATCTAAGTTATAAGACCCGTTGCTCCTACTACTATTGGAACTGTGTGGGTATCCTTCTTCCACATTGCTCTCGTTTCTGCCTGCAGATCCTGGTATTTTATGACTTTGTGTCTCTCTGTATGCTGGACACTGTAGTCACTGGGCATGGTGATTTCAATGATCAGTGCTACTTTTGTCTTCTTTTCTTGGACCATTACATCTGGTTTTCTAGCATCTATCCTTTGAACTGTTGGTAATGTGTGACCCCATCTGATACAAACATAATTTTTTATGATGCTTTGTGGCTCATGTTTCCAGTGTTTTTCAGCCACTTTGATACCACAGTGTTTGCACAATCTCCAGTGTAACAATCTTGCCACATTATTATGCCTTTCAGTGTACAGTCCTTCTGCCATTACTGTATCGCAACCAGCAACAAGGTGTGCGACTGTTCCCAATTCGGTTTTACAAAACCTACATTTGTCTGTTTCTCCCACATGTTCAATGGACTTTGTAAACCAACGTGTCTGTAAACTCTGTTGGCTTCAATTCCCATGTACAGTTTATATGTCATTGGAAGGCAAGTTATTGGTCTATAATTTTTAGGGTAGCTTGCAGGTTCACGCTTAAGTAAGAGCATTGTTTTGCCTGTTGTTAGCCAGTGTGGCGTGTGTTCAGGGTGCATATATAAATAGTTCTTACTCATGGCTAAATCATCGTGCAAAGATGTTGATACTTTTAACAAGAAGTAAGGTACTGCATCTGGCCCTGGGGTTTTCTGGTTAGAGGCTTTTCTTAACTTTGTTTCAATCTCTCTGGCTGTTATTTCATCCCATTTCATATCCTGTACCTTTAAACTTCTTATTCTTTCTTTTACTTCTTCTATCCATTTAGCATCTTTGTTATGTTCCACAGGATCTTCATAAATACTTCTCCAAAATGTATTTACTTCCTCTTTTTTTGAGATCTTTCAATTCCCATTACCATGTTTGCCAATTCTCTATAAAACATTTTTGGGTCATCAGTAATCTGTTTATTTTGTACTTTTTCTTTATATTTATCTGTGTATCTTCTAAGTTTTTCCTCCTGTGCTGAAATTTCAAGTTTGTTATTCGTGATAGTGCATGACAGATCCTGGTCTGTTCTAATATTGCACATTACTTTTATCACATCTATCTTTCTGAGTATTTCTGTTGCTCTGTTCCCTGTTCTGTACTCTTCTAACAGTGACACTTCTTGTCTTAATTGCTTTATATTTTTCTCTATTCGATACTTCAATGATGGCATTCGATTTCTCCCCTTCCTTTCCCTCACTACCCTGTGTTCTTGTGGTAGAACTTTATCAGTTATTAATTTAGCTGCACAGTAATATATCCTGTTTACTTCTGTTATATCACATGGATCTCTATGGACAGTCCTAATTACTGTGTTCATTTGTTTTATCAGACTTCTGACTTTTGGGGTTTTATTGACTTTCTGCAGTCTATTTCTCTCATTGATCTTAATATGGCTATCCATGTCCATTAAATCAAGCAACTCTTTTCTTAGCTCATTTTCTTCCAAATTGAGGGCACATTCCTTGGTTTCCGTTTCCTGCGGGCATTCTCTAGAAAGTTCTATAGCATCTTCCTGTGGCACCTTCTCTTCAATTTCATCCTGTGTCATCTGTTGTTCTGTCATATGGGAACTCACTGGCCTATCACTCCTCAACACTGACTGCATCAGAGTTGCCACAGTTTCCTGTTCCTTTCCTTGCTGTGTAGCTTCAAGTGAACGTTTATACTAGTTTCCTGTGGAAGGCTCCAAAATATCTTGATATGGCATCTGACCAACTGCTTCCTTTTCCACTGGTTTCCCCTTAATTTGGATATCCACTGCTCTATTCTTTTGTGGTGCTTTCTGTATTAGATATTCTACACTGAATCCTTCTCTCTGCAGCTGTTCCATAACCTCAATTTCTATTTCTTTGACTTCTCCATTACTAATCTCTTTTTCTACTTTTCCTCTTAGTCTTCTTATTTTTTGTATTTTAAAGTTTTCCATACCCGGATTCCTTTGCCGATACTTTTCTTCAAATATCTTTGGTGCTGCTCTTTTTGTATTAGTTTTGCTTTCTCCTTTGCATAAATATTACACCATATTAAATCTCTTTTCCTTTCCTCTGTCCACATTTCTTCTTCACGTCGCCAGATCTTCTTGCTTTTCCTTGTTCTGGGGACTCACTCCATCATGCTGTGATGTAGTCTGGTAGGCTTTCTACATTAAATCCTTCACTTCGCAAGCACTCCATAATTTCAACTTCTATTTCTTTAACTTCTGCTTTACTAATCTTCTTTTCCACATTACATCTTTGTGCTTTTAATTTTTTTATTGTGAAATGTTCCATTTCTGGATGCCTTTGCCTGTATTTCCCTTCAAATATCTTTGAGACTGCCTTCTCTATATCAGTTAACTTGGCTTTCTCCTTTGTATAAATACTGCACCATATCCAATCTCTCTCTTTCGCATGTCCATATTTCTTTTTTATATTTTTTTCAAATATCTCTAGGTTTTGTTGTTTATACTTTCTCACTTCCTCAGATGCTTCTTTTTCTTTCCAAACAGATTATTCCTCTATATACTGTTTTCAAAAATCTGTTGTATTAATGAATGCAAACTTTTATTTGAAGCTTCTGACAGCTTTTCCCTCGGAAGTATTGTTCTTTCCTCTAATTTCTCCTCTTAATCGCTTTGTATACCTTGTGTCAGGAAATTCTGAGCTTTTTTACATAATAGTAACAATACATCATTTCTTTCTTATCCTCAATACTCCACTCTATCATATTCATGGCTCTTCTCTGGCCAATCAATTTTTGTGGACTGCTACTTCTTTCTACAATAAGGAGGCCCATCCTCCCCCTGGGCCTGGCCTGGCCCCACTGTAGGAATGTTTCCGTATTTTGAGGATTCTACACTGTACTTTTTTCCAGTCCTGGCCACCAGTGCACCTACCAGGATTGGGCAGTTTATCCTAAGTCTTGTGAACCCAGCTATCTTTTTTTGTTTTTAACCTACTTATGCCCATTATATATGCTACATAAATACAGACTATATATCAGTGTCACCTTGATGAGATTTTGTGAAAAACAGGGTCCACCTAGCGAATGTACTCACCAAGACTTGAGGATGAATTCAGTTTCAGCACTACTACCCTCCTTTACTTGCTGACTTTTCATCTCTCCATTAGGACCCCTTCATGGCTTCTGTAGGGATACACTGATGTTATATCGGACTAACACACTGCTACAACAGGGAAGCAATCTTCATAGTGTAGTAAAAACTAGAATGTAACAGTATGGACACACTATTGCTTTATGGCACACACTGCTACTGCAGGGGAGTAACTGCACAGTATAGTAATAATTATAGGTTCATAGGTAGGTACTAGGCTTAATTATAGGTTCATAGGTAGGTACTAGGCTATCTGCCTGAAGGCATTTATAAGCCTAGCCAGAATGTGTTGGCTTTTGCCACTCCCTTAGATTAGTTCCCTGTGCCTCTGTCCAGCAGAGCCACTGAAGTGATCCCTGGGGTAAACTTTCTGTTTCCCATCCACTCGTCAAGGTTTCTCTTGAAGAGTGTTAGTGAGGAGCTCTGTCTAATGTAGATTGGAATCTTGTTCCAAAGCATGGAAAGTCCCTGTGACAGAAATCTATCCCTCCAGCACGTCCTATTTATTGTTGTGGTGAGGTTATTAAATGTGAATGAAAGCGCTAAAACAACTTGTGGTGTCTCGTACTTGACTGAAGTTTTTGAACTAATTTCGTTGATTTATTCAGTTACTTGATTCGGAGTGTGTTCTGTGTATTTTGGTTCAGTGTTATCACGTTTTTAGTTCTTATCTTTGTGTTCAAGTATGTCACAGGACACTCTGTTGGATTTATCCATCCCATCCAGTGCCCGAGGGATTTATTCAATTCCAGGAGCAACTCTCGAATGTGATTGTTACAGCTATTCAAAAAGGAATTGATAAGGTTTCTAGACCAGGTACGTTGGAACCTGGTGGGGGAATTCAACGCAAGAACACTGATAATCGAACTTTATTTGCCAGCACACAGGATAACGGAAGTGGAGGAGAGTCGACAGACGTACCCTTCGTTGGTCCGAGTAGTGTGATGGATTACATTTCTAGAGACACAGATAATCCGTTTTTAAACATTCAGGATATTGACATTCCTGATGCAGTAAGTACCGCTGTTGATTCTGATTTTTCAGAATCAAAAGAATTGTAAGAACTGTATTTACGAACTTGAGAAATTAACATTTAAATATGTGACACTGGAAATAGAGATATGTTATCTCTCGGAGTGCGTCAGGAGAAAATGCGTTCCGCAAGGGCTTCATTTTAACAAGTTTCCAAAGTCTGTGACTTCTGGTGACATACTTTTCAACGAATTGATGGACTTGTTTAATGACTTTGGTGTAAAAATGATGGCTATTCTTATTAACCATTATACTGTTCAGTTAGAAGCTATTAAAACACAATTGAATGATTTAGATCAAAAAGTTAAGAATTTTTCATAATATGTACGCAGGTATTACAGCAAGGGCGGATAGACAGAAAGCAACTATTATAACAAGGAAGCAAAAGAAACTCAAAAGAGACATTGCAGCTTATGCTAAAAACACTGCATATAGTTTGAATTCTAAGTTTGCAATGGATAATAACTGTGTCACAAGTGAAAATAGTAACATCGATAACAGTGATTCAAATGGTAAAAGGCATATGCAGGGCTCTGGCATAAGGTCTAGTAATAGTGGTGAGCCAATGGATGACATTGTGTCTATAATAGACAAATGTGATAATGTAGCTGTAGCCAACTTATCTAATAATGGAAATAACAATGCACTTTCTGATAACAATGCTAATACAAATAATGTTGACAACAACTGCGTTGAAGGTACATCCAATGGAGGGCCTTTTTTAGTGGACAAGCAAGGAAACAAAAGGGGTCTGACTTGGTCCAAGGTAGTACAGAACAAACCCAAGGGCAGGTTGAGAAACAGAAAAAGGTGGTAGACGAAATTAATGTTGATAATTTTGAAATACAGATACATAATCTGTCTAAAACCATGTTTTCAGGTGAGACTATCAGTCTCCTGAAAAAAGGTTTCTCTTACATTCCTTCTAACAATTTCAATGTAGCAAGAACTATCACTGATTTTAGGTTAACCCTTAGGAAGTTGAATTTAAAATATATTATGCAAGATATAGATTGCATTTCTGTGCACCAAGGCCCAAAAAGGGCTAGTACTTATAATCCACCGCTTACTAGCACACTGCAAGTCTTTCAAAATATAAGTGAAGAAGCAATAAGAAACATACATCCCATGATAAAAAATAATAATTTGAGTAACTTTGAAATGTTGGCACTAAAAGAACTAAAAAACAATAATGAGATCAGAGTCATGAAGGCAGACAAGGGGGGTAAAATTGTGATTATGGAAAAGACGCAGTATATTAAATCTATGGAAGATCTGTTGAAAGATGAAAATACATATCAAAAAGTGGATTGTCAACAAATTCAAAGGAGTTTTTTGAGACTAGACAAAGATTTATTTGACATGTTTAGTCAAGAAGAAATTGATTACACTACTTACAACTTCTTACAGGTTGAGTTCCCAAAAATGGGAAACATGTTTGGCATTCCGAAACTGCAGAAAGATCTTGTTCAACCTCCCTTTAGGCCAATTATATCTGCGGCCAAATATAAGACTGAAACCATTTCCATTTGGCTGGACTATATTTTAAATCCAGTCGTTCAAAGTTCCGAGTATTATTTAAAAGATTCTTGGCACTTGCTGGAACAACTAAGGGATCTAGAGTTAACAGTATCTGATTTTGTTATGGCATCCTTGGATGTTCAGTCGTTATAAACCAGCATTGATCATGAAATTGGTATTGATTATTTAAGGCAATATCTAACTAGGTATACAAGTTTTAATGGTACCAAGGTCAATACTATATGTACACTTATGGAATTTGTCTTAGACAACAATTTTTTTAAATTTAATAACGTTTTATATAAACAAACTTCTGATGTGGCCATGGGAGTAAGAGTGGCTCCTGCCTATGCAAATTTGACCATGGCCCACTGGGAAAATAGTTTTTTTGAAAACAGTGTCTTTATAGACAAGATTGTTTTTTATACTCATTATATAGACGATTTGTTTTTCTTATGGAGTGGAACTTTGGAAGAATTTCATGATTTTGTTTGTTATTTAAATAGCACAACCAGCTTTCTAAAATTTTCTACTGGTGAATTTGGAACTAGTATTAACTTTTTAGACCTGCATTTGAGTTATGATTACATTGTTAAGAAATTTTCTAGTAGAATATATAGAAAGTCAACCTTTGTAAACCAGTACCTACACAAGAATAGCCTACACCCGCACCATATGAAAAGGGGAATGGTCAAAGGTCAATACATTCGTTTAAGTAGATTAACATCTGAAATTGAGATTTTTCACAAAGAAATGGGTATGTTAAGAAGTTTTTTTCTTAACAGGGGTTATCAGGAATCATGGCTAAGATCAATAGAAAATTAAGTTATAGCACTTCGTGAACCTAAAGTAGGACCTATTCTGATGTTAGGATTACCACTTACTAGATCACGTTCTAATAATGACTAGGAATTTACTAGTGCTTTTGTGTTACCTATTTGTAATGAAATGTGGCTTATAAAAGAAGTAATAGTAGAAAATTGGAAAATTATATTAGGTAATCAGGATTTAGTTAATGATATAGGCAAGAAGCCCAATTTCACTTTCAAAAGGGTAGTTAATTTAAAAACCATCTTGGAGAAAAAGGGAAAAAATTCTGGAAGTAATAAAGTGGGAGTTATTAACACCAGAGGGACTTATTCCTGTTACAACTGTAAAGAGTGTAGATACATTATTAATTCCTCATCTGTGTATTTCCCACACATACGGATTACTCATTGGTCCAGAAATTATTACACGTCATAGTACAATGGTGATTTATATAGCTCAGTGTCAGACATGTCCAAGTTACTATGTAGAAATGACTACTACAGCTTTTAAAATTAGAATTAGTGAACATCTTCTAGCTATTAAAAAGAAAGATTTTAACAACGCATTAGCAAAACATTCTGTCATTTGTAATGAATTTAAAAAGTTAATTTTTTCAATTTTAGATAGTGTGGAAAGTGATTTATTTAGTGGAAATTCTAAGCTGTTATTAGAATCCAAAGAATCTCTTTGACAGGTATATTTAGGAGCTGATAGGGCTCCTGGTCTTAATGAAGCTATAAATTTGAAATGTTTTTTAGAAATGAATTCATGAATTAATATTTATTAGATGTACACACATTATTGCACACTTTGGTATTAATAATGAATTATATACACATGAATTGTGTATGTACATTTTTATACAAGTTTTATAATATATATGGCTTTAATAATTGATTGGAAATTAATTATGTAAATTTAAGTTAATTGAATGCATATTTAAATGAGTTGTATGGATGGTGAAGTTGTTTCTGAAGAAGTTCACGTAATATTAAATGTGAATGAAAGCGCTAAAACAACTTGTGGTGTCTCGTACTTGACTGAAGTTTTTGAACTAATTTCGTTGATTTATTCAGTTACTTGGTTCGGAGTGTGTTCTGTGTAATTTAATTATAGGTTCATAGGTAGGTACTAGGCTATCTGCCTGAAGGCATTTATAAGCCTAGCCAGAATGTGTTGGCTTTCGCCACCCCCTTAGATTAGTTCCCTGTGCCTCTGTCCAGCAGAGCCACTGAAGTGATCCCTGGGGTAAACTTTCTGTTTCCCATCCACTCGTCAAGGTTTCTCTTGAAGAGTGTTAGTGAGGAGCTCTGCCTAATATAGATTGGAATCTTGTTCCAAAGCATGGAAAGTCTCTGTGACAGAAATCTATCCCTCCAGCACGTCCTATTTATTGTTGTGGTGAGGTTTAGAACTCTAGAGCGTGTGGCTCAAGGGGATAAGCTTTTCTTTAGGTGGAGCATGTTGATCAGTTCTGGGTTGGACATGGCCTTGTCTGTCAGGCAGAGATCACCTCTGAGTAGGCGGTAAGCAGCCGAGTACAGCTGGAGTTTCTTCAGTCGAGCTGCATAGGGCATCTGTTTGAGGCCAGTGATCCTCTTGGTGAGGTACTTCTGTGGTCTTTCCAGCTGTTGCAGGTGTCTTGTAAGATACATCCCAAATGGGGCGTTGCACTCTATGATGGGTCTGATGAGCGATGAGTAGAGGGGCACAATGACCTCTTTTGATCTGGATGCGAACCCTTTTGTGATAAGGTGTGCCACGTAGAAGGATTTTCTAACCACTTTGGCAAATGTGATTATCAAAGGAGCGTTTACTATCTACTTGGGTCCCCAGATCCCTTATTACGTCTTCCGTATTTAGGGGACTACCACGTATGTGGTAGTTTGTGGGTACTTTGTTTTTCCCAAAGGGGATGACTATGCACTTTTTGGCATTTAGCTTGAGGCCATGATTTTGACACCAGGTGTCCGTCTCAGTGAGACCCCTTTGGAGGATGTCTGTGCCAGTCGGAGAGTCAATTATAGCCCCTAGTTTGCAGTCGTCTGTGAACTTGGTCAGCCATAGTCCTCCTGTGCTTGCCTGTACCTCTGAGAAGTATATGCCGAACAGGAGGGGTCCTAGGACTGAGCCCTGGGAAACGCCACTTGTAATCGGTTTAGAGTCAGACCTAGCTCCCGCAACTCTTACCATGTGGGTTCTGTCCATGAGCCAGCTGGCAACCCATTGTGTGATGTAGGGGTTTATGTTCAGGCTGGTGGGCTTGTCTATAATACCAGAAAGGGGAATGGTGTCAAAGGCCTTTGCGAGGTCTAGGTAGGCTGTGTGTATCACCTTTCCCTCATCTATAGCCTTGGTAACTGTCTCAAATAAGTCCACCAGGTTTAGGAGGCATGATCTGCCCTTAACAAAGCTAAACTGGGTAGGGTCCAGTGTTTGGAGGTTCCCAATGTCTCAGTTAATGAGTTCCATGATGATGCGCTCCATAGCCTTGCAGACCAAGCTAGTCAGGCTTATAGGGCAATAATTCCCAGGGTCTGTTGCGGCTCCAGCTTTGTGGAGCGGAAAAACCGTTGCTGTGCACCACTCTATGGGTACGTAACCTGTGGAGAGGCTGAGTTTGAACAGTGTGTTTACGTGAGGGGTTAGTTAGTATTTGAGCTCGTGTAGGACGCAACCTGGGACACCGTCCGGTCCCACTGATGCTGTGTTTTTGGCTTTGGAGAGGGCTGTTTTAACCTGAGTGTCTGATTTCAGGAGCTCTACATTCTTCTGGTATGGTTATGGGCCCTTTTGGGGGTGAGAGGAGGTGAAGTTTGCGCTGAATCTATCTGCCAGGATGTTGGCAAAATCGGTCTGTTCAGTGTATTTTGTACCATTCTGCTTTAACTCCAAGCGGATCTGAGCATTGCCACTTAGATTCTTGACATAGCTAAAGAATGCCTTGTAATCATCTTTGGAGTCCTTGGCAATTTTTCTTTCGAAACTCGCCTTGGATGATTTTATGAGGGATCGTAGTTTCTTGCTGATACTGATCAGGGATGTCTTCCCTTCTTGGGATTTTACTCTTTTCTGTACCAGTTTCCTCCTTCTACTGTATAGCGTGTTTATGGCAGGAGTCCACCAGACTGGTTTCCTTTTTTAGGAGGAGTGAGTCTTGGTTTTGCTTGGGATAGCACGATCCATGCATTCTTTATTTGCCCATAGAATGCATTAGTAAAGGATTTTTCAGCTTATCCTTTAGCATGGGGGCTTTGAAACTTTCCTCCTCAGTCTTAAGTAACGTAAAGTTTGCTTTTGAAAAGTTTTTCACTGTGGTTTCCTTGTCTGGGGGTGGGGGCGGAATGTGGATATACAAAGTGATTTGTTTATGGTCAGATCTAACCAGTGAGGGGTTGACATCCGGTGTGGAGCACCGGTCGCCTATGTTGGTGATGACCAGGTCCAATATGTTGTCAGCTCTGGTGGGAGTGTTGACCAGTTGATCCAGGGCATTTGCGTTTATAAATTCTAGGAAATGTTGGGCAAGGGAGTTAGTACTTGAGTAGTTCTCCCAATTAATGTCTGGGTAATTGAAATCACCCAATATTAGTGTGTTTGGTAGGACCTTTATATTTCCCAGTGTTTCCAGAAGCGGAATGGGGGTCCTGGGACATGGTGGGTGATCTGTAGCAAGCTACAATTTGAATAGCAGTTTTGCCCATTGTTAGTTGCATGTGGATGATCTCTGAAGCATCGTGCTGTGCCACTAACCTGGAGGTGTGGGTATCCTTGATGAATACGGATACGCCCCCGCCTTTTGTACTTCGGTCCGGGTTTTGTGGCTGAAATGCATGGTATGAGTTGTAGCCTGGTAGTGCTGGGGTGCTCTCTGGAGCCTTAAAACAGGTTTCTGTTACTGCACAGATATCGATTTTATCCATACTGAGGAGTGCCTCAAGTGCGTGCATTTTGAGGTTTATACTTCTGGCACTGAGTAGCATCACCCTCAGTTTTTTGTTACTTGTGCTATTTATGGAGGTGGGTTTGTCTTTTGAGCCTTGCCTAAAAAAGGCACTATGGGGGTGGCAAGAGCCTTGGCCAGTATTCAAAGGCCTAAGGGTGACAGATGCAAGCAGTCTCTAGTGAAGCAATGTGGCTTGTCGAGCATGTCATCCCAAGCGGACAGACACTGGGATTCCCTTTGAATGACACCAGAAACTTAGCCAATTGTTGAAATTGATAATTTTTATCTTTATATTGTGGCATCATTCATGGTGAGGGCGGGATGCTACTCAGGGTCAGGGTCATACCAGCCTGGGCTACAAGATCAGAGAGCTCTTCCATGTCTCTTTTCATGTAGTCCAGGGAGGTACGGATCAGGTCATTCACACCAACATGGACAATGAGAGTCGTATTTGTACTTGTTCTGGAGTAACCTGAGTGCTTGTGTTATGTGGCGGATCCTGGCACCCAACAGGCAGCTAACTGTAACCTTCTCCTTGTCCAGCCTAGTTAGTGGGACATCAGTGTGCCTGACTATAGAGTCGCCTATTATTAGTGTGTTGGGTATGTTATTTTGCCTTAAGGGCTGTGATTGCATGGCACACTGGTTTTGTGAAATGTGTTTCATGATTTGTGTTGGGGGTGGAGGTTGCTTGGATGTCTGCTTTGGAGGTCTCTGTTGCTTTTGCAGATTTTTATTTAGAGCCTCTGAGTATGTTTTCGTGTATTTATGTGTGTTTTTTGCTGGTGCTGGTTTAATAGGTCTATGTGAGACTGGTGGTGTGATGCAAGTATTTCCCTTCTCCTCTTGACTGTCTGATCCAGCCTTGGGTTGAGAGAGCTTAGCCTCCAGTTTGGCTGTATAATTGCATCTCTCACATGTATTAGTGTTTGGTGGTAGGAGGAGTGGGTTGCCTGTGTACATGAGGCAGTTGTAACATTGCCTCAAAATGCCCAGATTCACCAGTTGGACTGGAGAGTACGCTTGAAACTGCCCTTTGGACATGCCTGGATAGGTACAGTGAACTGTTTTACTGAATGGCTGGTAAGGTTGAATAGAGAGCCTTGATCTTCTGTACAGTATAGGAGGGTCTAGTGCTAGGGCTTATAAGTGCTTGCTATGAGTTTTGAGAAAGTGCTGGGCTGAGAAATGAATGGCTTGAGTGCTTACGTTGAAAGTTTGTCTAGTTCAAAGGGAAAAAAATTGAAGAGGAGACTTTGTGGAGCTGGGAATAGTTATACCCTAGCTAACCGGCGCTGCCTGGCATGCAAAACTGGGCAAATGTGGTATTTATAGCAGGGAAATGAAAGAGATAGAAATTAGCCCAAAATGGCCAATAAACTACTAATTTCTGGGCTGAAACCACTCCTCCAGGGACAGATAGGCTGCTCAAAGCTCCCCTCTCTCACAGGTGAGCAGAGAAACTTCCTTCTATCCAGGTAAGGTATGGGCAAACACAGAGATTTGTAACAGACCTGAATTCAGCACTTAACCTGAAAACTGGACTATACTAGCTTAGAAAGGCGGGAAACAAGTATATATTTATTTTTTCAGAAAATAAAGCAGATACAATAAAAAAAACTCTTTAAATGCACAGAAAAGGATACTTAGTGTTATATATCTCAGATCAGAGATGTAGTCAATGCCACTAGTAATAAAGTAGGAAGAAACACAAATACAGTAAAAGCAGATGAATAGAATGCAATTATTTATATATACGAAACAATAGAAAACGAATAACTGATTTAAACAAGTTACCCAATTAACCAGAAAAAAAGCTCAAAACTGAGCTGTTGCAGTACTGATACAATACTGTTGTATGGGACTAAAGCATTGCTACTACATGGGAGTAATTGTACAGTGTAGTAATACTTAGATGCTGCAGTACTGACACACTACTGCTGCATGGGACTAAAGCAGTGCTACTACAGGGGAGTAATTGCAGAGTAATAATAATTAGAATGCTGCAGTAATGACACACCACTACTAAAAGGGATTAATCTGCACACAGTAGTAATAATAAGAGTGTTGCAGTAATGACACACTACTGCTGTATGGGACTAACACATTGCTACTATAGGGGAGTCATCTGCACAGTGTATTAATAATCTGAATGGTACAGTACTGACACACTCTTGGCTGTATGGCACTAACACACTGCTACTACAGGGAAGTAATTTGCATAGTGTAATAACAGAGTGCCACAGTACCAACACATTATTGCTTTACGGCATTAGCATACTGCTGTGACAGGGGAATAATTGCACAGTGTAGTAATAATTAAAATGCTGCACTAGTGACACACTGCTGCTACATGGGACTAATCCACTGCTACTACAGAGAAGGAATCTGCACAGTGCAGTAATAAATAGAATGCTGCAGTACCAGCACACTAGTACTGTATGGGACTAATACACCGTTACTGCAGGGAAGTAATTGCACAGTGCAGAAATAATTAAAATGTTGCTGCACTGACACACTACTGCTGTATGGGACTAACACACTACTACAGGAGAGTAATGGCACAGTGTAGTAATAATGTTGCAGTAATGACATACTATTGCTGTATGTGACTAACACACTGCTACTACACTGGAGTAATTGCACACAGTAGTAATAATTGCAGTGTTGCAGTACTGACACACTACTGCTGTACAGGACTAAAGGGAATAAGCTGCACAGAGCAGTAATAATGAGAATGTTGCAGCACTAGCACACTATTGTTGTACAGGACTAAAGGGAATAAGCTGCACAGAGCAGTAATAATGAGAATGTTGCAGCACTAGCACACTACTGTTGTACAGGACTAAAGGGAATAAGCTGCACAGAGCAGTAATAATGAGAATGTTGCAGCACTAGCACACTACTGTTGTACAGGACTAAAGGGAATAAGCTGCACAGAGCAGTAATAATGAGAATGTTGCAGCACTAGCACACTACTGTTGTACAGGACTAAAGGGAATAAGCTGCTCAGAGCAGTAATAATGAGAATGTTGCAGCACTAGCACACTACTGTTGTATGGGACTAATACACTTCTACTTCATGGAAGTAATTATACGGAGTAATAACAATTAGAAAGCTGCATCACCGACACACCACAGCTTTACGGGACTAAGACACAGTTACTACAGGGGAGTAATCTGCACAGTGTAGTAATAATGAGAATTTTGCATTACTGACACGCTACTGCTGTATGGGGACTAACACAGTTCTACTATAGGGGAGTAATCTGTACAGAGTAGTAGTAATTAGAATGTTGCAGTACCAGCACACTCCTGCTGTATGGGACTAATGCACTGCTACTACAGGGAAAGAACAGCACAGAGTACTAATAATTATAATGTTGCAGTACTGACACACTACTGTTGTATGGAACTGACAGACTGCTACTACAGGAGAGTAATTGCACAGAGTAGTAATTTCAACATTACAGTACTGGCACACTACTGCTGTATGGGACTAACACTGCTAGCATAGCAGAGAGTAGCAATAATTAGGATGCTGTAGTATCAACACACTATTGCTGTATGGGACTGCAAAGAATATTAATAATTAGAATGTTGCAGAAGTGATACAGTACTGTTGTATGGGACTAATGCACTGCTACTACAGCGGAGCAATTTTCCCAGTGTAGTAATAATTAGAATGTTGCAATACCAACACATTTCTGCTCTATGGGGCTAAACTAACTGCTAGTTTAGCGGAGTAAGTGCATAGAGTGGTAATAATTAGAATGCCGCAAGACCAAGAAACTACTGCTGTATACTACTAATGCATTGCAATTACAGGGCAGTAATATACACAGTAGTAATTAGAATGTTGCAGTACTGACATACTACTGCTGTATGGGACTAATGCACTGCTACTATGAGAGAGTTATCTGCACAGTGTAGTAATACTCTGAATGCTGCAGTACCAATAATAATTAGAATGCCGCAGAAACAACCCACAAATGTTCTATGGGATTAACACACTGCTACTACAGGGGAGTAACTGCACAGTATCGTAAATTAGAATGTTGCAGTACAAACACACTACTGCAGTTGAGACTAGCACACTGCTACTACAAGGGAGTAATTGCATAGAGTAATAATTAGAATGCTGTAGTAAAGACACACTAATGCTGTTTGGGACTAACACACTGTTGCTACAGGGAATAATCTCTGCAAAGTAGTAATAATTAGAACGGTGCAGAACTGACACACTACTGCTGCATGGCTCTAATGCTCTGCTACTACAGCACATAGTAGTAATCATTAGAATACTACATTACTGACACTACTGCTGTATAGGACTAATACACTACTACTACAGGGGAATAATCTGTACACAGTAGTAATAATTAGAATGCTAGAGTACCCACAAACAAGTGGGTTTAAGTGGTAATTAGAATGTGACAGTACAGATAAGGCTACTGTTACACTGGGAGCAATTTGTGAGTTTAAGTAGTAATTAGAATGTTTCAATACTGACATACTGCTGCTGTTACAGTGGAAGTAATGTGCAGGTGAATTAGTAATCAGAAAACTGCAGTATCAACACAGTACTGCTGCTACAGTAGGAGTTATGTACAGGTTTAAGTAAGAATTAGAAAGCTACAGTAGTAACACGGCTATTACACTGGGAGTAATGTGCTGATGTAAGTAATAATTAGAATGCCACAATACTGACATACTGCTGCTGGTACAGTGGGAGAAAATAGAATGTTGCAGTACTGGCACACTGCTGTTGCTACAGTGGGAAAACTACACTGGTATTGGTAATTAGAATGCTACAGTAACAACACAGTGGGAGTAATTTGCTGGTTTAAGTAGTAATAAAAATATTGAAGTACTGACTCACTGCTGCAGCTACAGTGGGAATAATGTACAGGGAGGAGTGGTAGTCAGAACACTGCAGTACTGATTGGTTGTTAGAACACTGCAGTACTGATTGGTTAAATAGAAACAAGATACAACTGCAGCACTTGAACCTGTCAGTACCTGACAACAGGAATCCGACAAAAGATGAAATAGATGCAAATATTTTCACTTTTTTCTTCAAGAACAAGTTATGCTAACAGATTGGAAACAAATGACAGAAATCTTGTACATTGCACCTTGCCATCAGTTCTCTCTCTCTCTCTGATGCATTTTTTAATTTTAGGAACAATATGACATTACTCTGATAAATGTTAAGCTCTATAAAAAGTGTTTTGATTAATTAAAAAATACAGTTTCTTACCTGTTGATCAGAGTAAGCAATGACCAGGTCATTGGTCACTGGATGTATTGCCATTGATGTAGGTGGACAGCTGTATGCAGGAACAGTACAGTGATGCTGGGAACAGGAAAGATACAATTTCAGTGGAAAGATGATGCTTCATGAAAGTCAACTCAGCTGTTAATCTTTTTGTTAGCTTGTTTTGTACAGCTATATGTTTAGATGGCAAATAGACTCATCTTATCTTCATATCTCTTAGCACTCCTCCTGTTCTCAACTTTCACTGCTACTTCTGAAAAACTGCCTTTCTTCCAGTTTTTAATGTGCATGCTCATCCTAGTTCCAAGACCTGCTGTACGTTTGTGTTTATATCAGTGCCCCCTGATATTCCCATGTCAAGACTTCCTGTAGAACTGTGAGGCACAACCCAAAAGTTGTCAGCAATGGGGGAGCACAGAAGGACCAATCATTATCTGACTTCTGTCAGGAGGGATTGTCTCATGGCATCATCCAGACTGATGACAGTGCATTTCACCACAAGAAACTTGTGTAGCAAATTCTTGTAACCTAACCACAGGTTAACACAGGGTGTGCCACTTGAACGTGGCCAACAGACACAGAAAGCAGTTCTGTTCTTGGGACACAATTAGCTCCTACAAAAACTCTCTGCCTTGTTTGATCTCTCTCTCTCTCTCGCATTGCAGCCCTTGCTGGTGTTCACTGCTGACTGTCTAAACCTGTCCCTACCCAAAATGGTCATTCTAGCTTAATTAACCAGTAGTCTGACGTTCCCTTATACACCCACAAAAGGGATCAGATGACACAGCTTTGTGGTGGCTGACAGATTCCACAGCATCATCAATCTTTTGACTTCATGTGCATGTAACGACACAGTGGACATCACTGGCAATGAATGGGCAAACTCCTTTCCACTGGGCCACAAAACACCACTGAAGCTCCTCTCAGAGGCCAACAAATCTCACGTTGGAGGTGCGACTAATCAAGTTACTGAAAAACAGCTTCCCTCTCAACAAAGAATACCAAATTACTAAAAGGACTGTTTTGTCACAGAACATTTTTTCCCATACAGGTGCCAGTAGTTTTGGAGTTAATTATAATTAGCAGGCAGGTGTGTCTGTAGGGTGGGGGGTGGGTGACAGTTGGTGCAATCCAAAACAAATTAGAACTGGGGATGCCAGTTGTAAGAACTGTAATGCCTCACTCCAACAGAAAGTGTACTTCTGTGAAGGTGGTAAGTTGAACCACGGATACTGCCTGAGCACTCCAACAGAAAGTGTACTTCTGTGAAGGTGGTAAGTTGAACCACGGATACTGCCTGAGCACTCCAACAGAAAGTGTACTTCTGTGAAGGTGGTAAGTTGAACCACGGATACTGTCTGAGCTTTCTCCTCCATCACAGGAAGTCATGTAGGTCTGTGTGCAAACTACATCCATCAGCATGGAAGACAGGGAACTGTAGGGGCTCTCTGTGCAACTGAGTTACCCTGGGCTGCTACTGCTGCTTCCAGTGCCCCATGAACAGTTGTGTTATGTCACACTTCCCCTATGGTACAGGGTCAGAGACATGAACAGTTGTGTTACGTCACGCTTCCCCTATGGTACAGGGTCAGAGACATGAACAGTTGTGTTACGTCACACTTCCCCCTATGGTACAAGGTCAGAGACATGAACAGTTGTGCTACGTCACACTTCCCCTATGGTACAGGGTCAGAGACATGAACAGTTGTGCTACGTCACACTTCCCCTATGGTACAGGGTCAGAGACATGAACAGTTGTGTTACGTCACAATTCCCCTATGGTACAGGGTCAGAGACATGAACAGTTGTGTTACGTCACACTTCCCCTATGGTACAGGGTCAGAGACATGAACAGTTGTGTTACGTCACACTTCCCCTATGGTACAGGGTCAGAGACATGAACAGTTGTGCTACGTCACACTTCCCCTATGGTACAGGGTCAGAGACATGAACAGTTGTGCTACGTCACACTTCCCCTATGGTACAGGGTCAGAGACATGAACAGTTGTGTTACGTCACGCTTCCCCTATGGTACAGGGTCAGAGACATGAACAGTTGGGTTACGTCACACTTCCCCTATGGTACAGGGTCAGAGACATGAACAGCTGTGCTACGTCACGCTTCCCCTATGGTACAGGGTCAGAGACATGAACAGTTGTGTTACGTCACACCTTCCCTATGGTACAGGGTCAGAGACATGAACAGTTGTGTTACGTCACACTTCCCCTATGGTACAGGGTCAGAGACATGAACAGTTGTGCTACGTCACACCTTCCCTATGGTACAGGGTCAGAGACATGAACAGTTGTGTTACGTCACACTTCCCCTATGGTACAGGGTCAGAGACATGAACAGTTGTGTTACGTCACACTTCCCCTATGGTACAGGGTCAGAGACATGAACAGTTGTGTTACGTCGCACTTCCCCTATGGTACAGGGTCAGAGATTTCCCTACATTTTGTGTGTCTGAAGTGCTCTGGTTTGCCACTAGGCTACCTCTAGGTAACCAACTGTCCTGCATTAAGACGCCAGGTCTGGAGTGTGGAAACTTTGCAGATTTATAAGATGAATTCATAATTGCAAGTAGCCCCCCATCGCTCTCTCGATTATATAGCTACCTGTGAAGCATCACAGCCCCTCTCTCTGTTGCATGACTAGCTGTGAAGTGCTACAACTCTGTGCCACATGGCTAGCTACAACATGCCACAATGCTCTCGTTCTCTCTGCTACACAGGTAGCTATGAAGTGCTACAACTCTGTGCCACATGGCTAGCTACAACATGCCACAATGCTCTCTTTCTCTCTGCTACACAGGTAGCTATGAAGTGCTACAACTCTGTGTCACATGGCTAGCTACAAAGTGCCACAGTGCTGTCTCTCTCGCTCTGTTACACAGGTAGCTATGAAGTGCTATAGCTTGTTCTTTCTTTTCATTACAAGTCTACTTGTGAAATGCCACAGCTCTCTACGTTACCAGGCTAGATAGAAAGTGTCACAACTCTCTTTCTGTTTCTCTCTTGTAGTTACATGGCTGGTTGTGAAGTACTACAGCTCTCTGTTGCATGGCTTGCTGTGAACTGCCAGAACTCACTCTCTTACACGATTAGTTGTGAATTGCCATAGCTTCCTGTTACATAGATAGATTGGTAGCTATGAATTTTCACAGTTCTGTTACATTGTTAGTCGTGAATTGCTACATCTCTCTCTCTCTGTTACATTGTTAGTTGTGAATTGCTACATATCTCTCTCTCTCTCTCTCTGTTACATTGTAAGCTGTGAATTGCTATATCTCTCTCTCTGTTATATTGTTAGCGGTGAATTATAGGTTCATAGGTTGGTACTAGGCTATCAGCCCTAGGGCCTATACAAGCCTAGCCATAACAATTCCCTGGCTATTTCTTCCCACACTATTTACTTCCCAGGACCCCTGTCTAGCAGGGCAACTGACGTGATCCCTGGGGTGAATTTCCTTTCTCCTAAGGTTCCTTTTGAAGAGGGCCAAAGAGGCACTCTGCTTGACATGTATGGGCAATCTATTCCAGAGTCTGGTGAGTCTCTGGGTCAGGAACCTATCCCTCCAGCATGTTATGTTTATTGTGATGACAAGGTTCAGATCCCTGGAGCGTGTGGCTCTGAGGGATTTCTTTAAGTGTAGCATGTCCAACAGCTCTGGGTTTGACATGGCTTTGTATGCTAAGCAGAGATCACCTCTGAGTAGACAATATGCCACAGAGTATAGCTGGAGTTTTTTAAGGTGGTCAGCGTAGGGCATCTGCTTTAGGCCTGTGATTCTTTTAGTGAGGTATTTCTGCGGCCTTTCTAGCTGTTGCAGATGTCTTGAGAGGTACATACCAAACGGTGCGTTGTCTTCTATAATGGGTCTAATGAGGGATGAGTACAGTGGGACAATGACCTCCTTTTTTCTGGATGAAAAGCCCTTAGTGATGAGGTGTACCACATAGAAGGATTTCCTGACTGCTGTGGCGATGTGGTTATCGAATGTGAGACCACTGTCCACTGC
Source organism: Protopterus annectens (assembly GCF_019279795.1). Classification (NCBI taxonomy): domain Eukaryota; kingdom Metazoa; phylum Chordata; order Ceratodontiformes; family Protopteridae; genus Protopterus; species Protopterus annectens. Next base: position 490,727,561 of record NC_056742.1, read on the forward strand.
TACATCTCTCCCACTGTTAGCCGTGAATTGCTACATCTCTTGCTCTATTATGTGGCTACTTGTGAAATGCTACATCTCTCTGTTACATGGCTACTTGAGATGTGCCACAGCTCCCTATGTAAGTTGACTGCTACAAGGTGCCACATATGTCTGCAACATGTTGTTAAGCTCTAGGTGCCCCAGTTCCTAATGTGACTGGACTAGCTCCTCAATTACTTTTATTCTAAAGGATTTAATACTTGCCACTGCTGCTACCTACCAACTTAGCTGAACATCACAGGCAAAACTAGTAACAAAGACACTCACTGAACCACAAATGCATACAAATTTTTTTCAGTTTACTTAAAAATAATTACTAATCATTACCACATGACAGACTCATTCTGTTCTAATCTGTTAATCTTGCACCATTTTAGTTGTTCCTCTGGTATGTACAACACCCATTAAATGCACCATGTTTGGATACACAGCCTGATGCACTTAACTTAATTTTACAAACAATTAAAAGCTTATGTCTTGCAGCAGTGGGATCTTCAAACTGCAACCTGTTCTACTACTGCTTTCATTTGTAAGTCCAGCCCAATATGGAATGACATAAAAAAATGCCGTCAGACTAGACAGAAGAGTATACAGGGAGAGTGAGTGCCAGACAGTCTAGGACAAGTGAAACACAGTAACAAAATGCTATATTAAGAGAAGACCAGGGTCACCTGTGGGATAGTTACAGTAGTGAAACACAGTAATCTTCTTCTTCTTTCGTCTTTTTCCCTGTTAGGGGTCGCCACAGCGGATCACCTTGTCCGCTCATGATTGGCAGTGGAGTTCTACGGTGTCGAGTTGCCAGCCCGGCGCCCAACCTTCCACAGAAGGCACACACACGCACACCTAGGGCCAATTTAGAGTGTCCAATCCACCTGCAGCATGTCTTTGGGATGTGGGAGAAAACCGGAGCACCCGGAGGAAATCCACGCGACCACAGGGAGGACATGCAGACTCCACACAGAATGCTCCCCAGCCAAGGATCGAACCGGAGAACCTCTTGCTGTGAGGTGGCAATGCTAACCACTGCATCGCCGTGGCCACCCTTATTCAGAGAAGACCAGGGTCACCTGTGGGACAGTTACAGTAGTGAAACATAGTAACGCAATGCTATATTCAAAGACCAAGGTCACCTGTGGGATAGTTACAGTAGTGAAACACAGTAACACAATGCTATATTCAGAGAAGGCCAGGGTCACCTGTGGGACAGTTACGGTAGTGATACACAGTAATACAATGCTATATTGAGAGAAGACCAGGGTCACCTGTGGGATAGTTACAGTAGTGAAACACAATAACACAATGCTATATTCAGAGAAGGCCAGGGTCACCTATGGGATAGTTACAGTAGTGAAACGCAGTAACACAATGCTATAGTCAGAGGAGGCCAGGGTCACCTGTGGGATAGTCACAGTATCATTCTGCAAACTAACTGTACTCTCTTCGCTCCCCTCACATTTACACACCTGAGTACCTTTGGGCTTTCCTCCTAGCCTGCTTGCTTTTCCCGCTTCATCAGCATGCAGCCTCCAAATCCCCAGAATACGCTTACATGAACAGTTTTGTTCTACACAAGACAGACTCTGCTCCTATTTTCAGCACTGGTTAACCAAGTGCTGACCATGGCATTATTGTTTCTTGGTTTTCATCAAAACTGCTGAAAAGTAACTACTTAGAATGAAAAGCAATATACTTTAAAGAATGTGTACGTGGTAGGCAAGCTTCTCCAGAGTGGAAGTTTCCTTCTGAACTCCCTCACACTAAGGTAAATTAATGCAAATACGTGCTACACGGCCTTCAGCCCTTCTTGCCTTTATTCTCTCAGCTAGATATTCTCTATAATAAGATAATCTTCCAGCTGAAAGCCACTAGCCCTGTGTCTGACCTGTTCATATCCACCTCTAGAAAAAGACAAGCAAGAGTGCAACACATCTTGTCCATCATAACTTCTACCTCAGCTTTTCATTGCCTCTCATCATGACCCTTACTGAATTACTCAACAAAATATCACTTTGTTCATCATCCCTTACTTGAGGCATCACAGAGCATCTGTCATAAAATCCAAGTACTTACTGTGTCACACTTACAGTACCACAGTTACTGTACTACAGTGTGCCACAGTTACTGTACTACACTTACTATGCCACAGTTACTGTACTACACTTACAGTACCACAGTTACTGTACTACACTTACAGTACCACAGTTACTGTACTACACTTACAGTACCACAGTTACTGTACTACACTTACAGTACCACAGTTACTGTACTACACTTACAGTACCACAGTTACTGTACTACACTTACAGTACCATAGTTACTGTACTACACTTACAGTACCACAGTTACTGTACTACACTTAGTGTGCCACAGGTACTGTACTACATTTAGTATGCCACAATTACTGCACTATGTGCCACAGTTACTGTACTACACATACTGTACCACAGTTACTGTACTACACTTACAGTACCACAGTTACTGTACTACACTTACAGTACCACAGTTACTGTACTACACTTACAGTACCACAGTTACTGTACTACACTTAGTGTGCCACAGGTACTGTACTACATTTAGTATGCCACAATTACTGCACTATGTGCCACATACTGTACCACAGTTACTGTACTACACTTACAGTACCACAGTTACTGTACTACACTTACAGTACCACAGTTACTGTACTACACTTAGTGTGCCACAGGTACTGTACTACATTTAGTATGCCACAATTACTGCACTTAGTATGCCACAATTACTGCACTATGTGCCACAGTTACTGTACTACACATACTGTACCACAGTTGCTGTACACTTAGTGTGCCACCATTACTGTACTATGTGCCACACTTACAGTACCGCAGTTACTGTACTACACTTAAAAGTGCCACAGTTGCTTATCTTCAAACTTGTACCTTTTTGCAAATGCTAGAAATGCTCCAACTTGCATAAAACCTTTCAGTCCCCTCTATTCTCACAGAATTCCATAAGTGCCCATTCGCTGTTTCCAATTATCCTATGGAATCAAAGCATTTTTAGTGGTGAGTAACACAGTGCAAAAAAAGTATAGTTGTGTACACTTACCATAAATGTAGATGTTAGAGTTTATTCACTGTTGCAGTCATCACATTTGGGTTATCTGCCTGCAGGTAGCCCTCAGCCGGCCTGAATATCAGAGTCTTCGGATTTCTGCATTGGATGCTGTCTCTTCTTCCATGACATCAGGTCGTCAGGGGTATAAAACATGCAGCCGAAGCTATTGCATCAGTTTTTCTTGCCCCGGATGTCAGGTGCCCCCACAATAGGAAGCAATTATATGGTATGGTACACCCCCCATCAAAAAGCAAATACACCAGAAAAAATAAATATACCAAACAAGAAGGAAAGGTAGAGCCAAGAGAAGTCAGGGGGCTGGAGGGAGGGTAACCAGGACTGCAATAGTGAATACACTCTAACATCTACATTTATGGTAAGTGTACACAACTGTACTATGCTCATTGTGTTTCACTGTTACAGTCATTACATTTGGGTAGATTCCCAAAGCTAAGGAAGGGAGGAGGAAGTTAAAGAGCATTAGGGCCAGATATTAAGCCCTGCAAGACTGCAGTGGCAAATCCAGCTCTGGATTTTGAAAAAAAAAGGCATGTGGTAATGCTTGGTGAAGGTATGTACAGAGCTCCAGGTAGCAGCTTCTAGGATGTCCCTGGTAGGGACTCCTCTGAGAAAAGCCGCAGAGGTAGCTGTAGCCCTGGTGGAATGTGACCTTATCCCCTGTGGGGTAGGTTTTCCATGGTGCTTGCAGCAGAAATTAATGCAATGGGCTATCCATTTGGAAATGGTTTGCTTTGAAATGGCCTTCCCCTCTGCCCCTGCAGCAAAGCCAACTAGCAGCTGTTCAGATTTTCTGAGAGGCTTAGTCCGGTCTAAATAAAATCTAAGTTGTCTGTGCACGTCCAGAGAGTGCAGTATTTGTTCTCCTTTGTTTTGTGGATTTGGGAAAAAAGTAGGCAAATGAATGGACTGATTTAGGGCCACATTAGACACCACCTTGGGCATAAAGGAGGGATTAGCCTTGAGGGAAACCCCGTCCGCATGGAAGATAATGAAGGGTTCCACTGCCATGAGGGCCTGTAATTCCGACACTCTTCTTGCTGAAGTGATGGCTAGAAGTAAGGCTGTTTTCCAAGAAAGGAATTTCAACTCTGCTGTTGCAGCTGGCTCAAAGGGGGGAAGAGTGAGCTTTTCCAATACAAAGTTAAGGTCCCAGGCTGGAGTGGGAGGTCTCCTGGGTTTTTTTAAAGTCCCCCCCCCCAAGGAATTGTTTTAGCAGTAGGTGAGAGAAGAGGGGTGGCTCAGTATTATAATGTGCTGAAATGGCAGAGGCATGAATTTTAATTGACTAGAAGGATAGGCCCATGTGGAGCATTTCTGTTAAGTACCGAAGAATATGAGGTAAACTGGGCACCATTGTGCCCATCCCCTGGGCCTGGCTCCAGGAACAGTATCTTTTCCACTTTTCAGCATAGGATTTTCTAGTACTAGGCCTCCTTGCCTCCAGAATGACACCCAGCTCCTGCTTACTGAGGGATGCTAGAGGAGAGCTCATGGAATTAGCCAGGCTGCAAGGTTCAGGGTTTGAAGCAGAGGGTGCAGAATCTGCCCGCCTGCTGGGACAGCAGGGAAGTGGTCTGAGGCAGGTGTCATGGTGGTAGCAGTGTCATACTGCGCAAGAGGGGGTACCAGTGCTGGCTTGGCCAGTCTGGTGCAATCAGTATTGTTCTTGGCTTGTCCTGTCTGATCTTTAGTAGAACCTTCGAGAGGAGAGGCAGAGGGGGGAAAGGCATAAACCGAGAGGATTTCCCAGGTAAAGGACAGGGCATCCACTTTCCAAGCTTGACTGTGGGGAGTTCTTGTGCAGAATTTGTCCAACTGGTAGTTCTGAGGGGAGGCAAACAGGTCTACCTCTGGAGTCCCCCATTTGTTCCTCAAGAGGTTGAATATTTTGGGTTCTAGTTTCCATTCGTGTGGGTCCATGAGATTTCTGCTTAGGTCGTCTGCTAGTGAATTTAGTTTGCCTGGCAGGAATTGAACTAGTAGGTGTACTTGGTAGCTGAAGGCTGTGTTCCACAGAGCCATGGCTAGTCTGCAGAGACGGTACGAGTGGGTTCCCACCTGCTTATGTACCACATAACTGTGCTGTTGTCTGTCTTTACCAATAGCTGTCCTGGAAGAATATGGTCTTTGAAGGCTGTCAGAGCATTCTGTACAGCTAACATTTCTTTTTGATTGATATGCAGGTGCATCTGTCTCGGGTTCCATTTGCCCTGAATGCACTGCCCTGCCATGTAATCCCCATATGCATAGTCTGATGCGTCTGTTAGGGTTTGGGCAGCAGGGGGTAGAGTGAAAGGGAGTCCCTTGTTGTGGTAGCATGCCTCTGCCCACCAAAGGAACTCTGTATTCATACAAGGAATGATAGAAATTGTTTCCAGGTCCTGAGAATGTTGACACCATAGGCTTTTTACATACCATTGGAGTTTCCTCATCATATGCAGTCTTGCATACGGAATTAGCAGCATGCAAGAGGCCATGAACCCCAGGGCTTGCAGTATTTTCCTTGCAGACAGCTAGGGTTTTGTAGCCAGTAGTTTGAAGTAGGTTGTCAAATAAACTTGTTTCTCTGGAGTGAGGAATGCCATCTGGGACGTTGTGTTCAAGCTTGCTCCCAGGAATACAATTTGTGTTCAAGCTTGCTCCCAAGAATACAATCTGTTGGCAGGGTACTAGGTGAAATTTCTTTTCGTTGATGGTGTACCCCAGTGAGGTTAGAGGTTTCTTTATGAATGCCAGGTGGTGTAATAGCAAGTCCTGGCTTTCTGCCTGAATCAGACAATCGTCCAGGTAAGGGTAAATTTGAATATTTCTCTGCCTGCAAAATGCAATGGCTGGAGCTAGACACTTTGTGAATACCCTGAGCACAGTAGATAAGCCAAAGTGAAGTGCAGAGAACTGAAAAAGTGCATGGAGCCTGCCCTGAAGCGTAGGTATTTCCTGCAAGATTCCCTTATTGGGATGTGCAGGTAAGCTTCAAGTTTAAGGTTGCCAGTCAGGCATCCTTGGCTAACATAGGAAGAAGCTGTTGAAGAGTTAGCATTTTGAATTTTGGAACTACCAAAAAGGTGTTGAGAATAGAGAGGTCCAGGATAGGACACCAGGAGTTGTCTTTTCTGGGTACCAGAAAAAGTCTTTAATAAAAACCATGACCCCTTTGTTCCACTGGGACAGGTTGAATAGCCCTGATACTGAGAAGAGAGAGAACCTGCTGTTGGGTTTCCGCCCACTGATTTGGGGGTAGGTCTGGCCAACCATTTTGGGTTGGTAGTGTGTGGAAGTGGAATCTGTATCCTTGGGAAACTATGTTCAAAATCCATTTGTCCTGGGTAATGAGTTCCCAGATTTTGGCATGCAGGGCGACCTTTCCTCCTAAGGGAGCAGGTAGTTGAGCAGGGCTTGGAAGGGTTAAGGTTAAGTCATTGTGCCATTTTTCTGTAGGGTGGTGGCTTACTACCCCCTGCTTTGGAAGTGGGAGCACCCCATTGCTTAGGTCTGTGCGTAGTCTAAGACTATAACCTAGGTGGTCTGCTGTTCCTGGGTTTGGACTGAGAAGGCCTGGAAGAGACTGGAAAGGGCCAGTTCTTTGAAGGCCAATGCCTACTGAATCTGGGAGGCTGTACTTGTAGGAAATCTCTAACAGTTTGCATAGATTTAGCTTTTTCCTCCATCCTTTTGAGGACGACTTCTGCTTTGTTGCCAAAAAGGCAGTCTTGGTTTAAGGGAGCATCCAGTAATTTAGCTTTAACATGATCTGGCAAGTTTTGTTCCTTAAGACAAGCATGCCTTCTAAGTACAGACCCAGTGACAGCAGCCCTGCAAGATGCTTCTAAAGCGTCAAAACCACATTGCAAAGTATGTTTGCCAACTTGTTCTGTAGAATGCATTAAATCTTGCAATTCTTTGTGTTCAGCACAGTCAGGAATCAACATAATTTTCTGTTTAAGTAGGCCCATAATATGCTGCTGATACTTTAACATATGAAACTGGCAATTTAAAGCCCTAATTGCCAAAGTAGCAGAAGTGTATACCCTTTTATCCAATCTGCCTAAGGCTCTAGAATCTCTATCAGAAGGGGTAGGGATTTTTGGCAGCAGTAGCCGTAATGCCTTTTGGTCCTTGGGAAATAGTCTCTGGATCCGCAGAAGGATTCTTGAAGAGGAATCTGTAGAACCTGTCAGGTTTTCTGGGAGCTGGAGGTAAAGTGCATTGGGAAAGCATCATCTACAATGCTCAGAACTGGGGGGAATAGCTAAAGACCTGTGTTAAGGCAGGAGTAAGAATTCCCCTAAGTCTCTTTTTGGACTCAGAATAATCCTGGCTTTCCCAGCGGAAATGCTCCCTAAGAATATGCAAGGTTTCACCGAAGGAAAAATCATTTGGAGGGGAAGCAGAGGGAATGGAATCCTCTGCATCAGAATCTTCATAAGTAGATAAGGGCAAATCCTGGTAATCAGAAGGAGCAGAAATATCAGATTCCTGGTCAGAAGAATCAGAAAGAAATTCACTTCTAGGTCTCTTAGAGGGGGAAGGCTGGCTTCCCCTAATTAAGGTAATAAGGTCTTCAGCCATTCTAAGCATTTGTTTTTGAGGCATATGGGCCTGAGCATGTGGTTTGGTCGTCGGTTTTCTAGGCGTAGTGCGAGTTTTAGGCCTGAGGAATTCGGAACTTCTGGACGGAAACGATGGCGTCGGTATAAAATGAACGTCTGTAGGCCTGAATACACCCTCAGAACCCGGTGCCTGCACAGCGGCTCCAGACCCAAACAAGGTAGAGACTTCCGCAGGTTTCATAGTCGAAGAAGCATCTCGCGGCATACTGGACTCCGAATGGGTCTCAGTAGAGGCCTGCGAATCTGAAGTAGTGGGTATCAGGGGCTGCAAAAGCCCCTCACAGAGTACCGGCCTGGCAAATGGCTTAACGGAAGTGCCGTCGGCAGTTTTGGACCTATGCAGTGTGTGTCTGTCTTTATCCTTACGTTTTTTTGGAAGGCCGGTAGTCGGATGGCTTAATGAAGCCATTTTGGAGTACTGAGATCAAGTACAAAAGTAACTGGCTGCAAAAATAGCCCGAAGACGAATAGTTCGGGGGTTGAACAAGGCACAAAACCGACAGCGAGGGACATCGTGGCCTGGGCCTAAACAGGGGATGCAGTACAAATGAAAATCTCTATGAGGTATTTGCTTTCCACACGTAAGACAATTGTTAACTTTTACTGACATCAGTTGGAGCAAGAAAAAGGATCCCCAACAGGGTACTTATCTTTTTTGAAGACTTCAGGTCTGAAACTCGAAAACGTAAATTTCAGGAGTCGGCTAACAGGCACTTGTGAGCTGCTTCTGCTTCGGGCACCGCACGGCAAGAAAGACTGATGTAATGGCGTCGGCTGCATGTTTTATACCCCTGACGACCTGATGTCATGGAAGAAGAGACAGCATCTGACGCAGAAATCCGAAGACTCTAGTATTCAGGCAGGCTGAGGGATACCTGCAGGCAGATAACCCAAATGTGATGACTGCAACAGTGAAACATAAAAAGCATCCACCATTACCTCATATTTGTAGCACTCCAGAACGTGGCATACTCATTACCACATCTGTCCTTTTTGTGCATAACTGAGACATACAGATAATGAAACTGTCCACATTTAACCATGTTTTGTGTATGCAACTATTGTATTTCTTAGACTTTCATAACTGAGACATACAGATAATGAAACTGTCCACATTTAACCATGTTTTTGTGTTTTTTGTGCAACTATTGTATTTCTTAGACTTTCTTGCAAGTACACCAAGTACAGGCTGGAACATGAACACCTGTGATAAGTACATTCATCCATCCAAAATAACACACTTACGCAATAAAACAGCACAAGCTAGTTCGTATGGCCACAAAAATACAACATTCAATCTTCAAAAAAACACACTTACGCAATAAAACAGCACAAGCTAGTTCGTATGGCCACAAAAATACAACATTCAATCTTGTGACATCTGTATGCTTGCTCACATACTCACTTTAGCCTCTTTTAAGTTGTAAATATCAATTTTATGACTCTGATTAGCTGCAGCCAACCACGTGCCATCTGTACTTGAGCTGAGCAGACAGGTTGCTTCTGCAATATCTGAAATTAAAGAGCAAATTTAAAAAAATGGCATAGATTTAAATACTTATTTGCTACCAGTGTGCAAGCTTGATTTTTTTTTTGATTTTTCAAGCTGAAACGAAAATATCAAACATCTTGAAAACTCCCCTTTTACCTTTTTTTGCAAAACCTCATGTGACTTCTGACGCTGCTTCTCTGTAGTGAAAAATTATTTATCTGATTATTTTTATTGCCTTCAATAACCTAACACTTTTTCCATCTTCTATCAAATGTCACACTTATTTTGTGTCTGAATGTAATGAGTTGTACAAACATACCACTTCTATTCCATGGCAGAGCTAGCCAACCAGTGCTGTGCATTTTGGCTCTTTGTGATTGTCACTGCTGAAGTGCCACCCCAACTCCATGTGCAAAAATGGGAAAAGGGGTTCTGGATGGATGGATATCACTTCTGTTGCAGGACAGTCGACTTGAATAAGATGTTGGGTGTAGTTCTGCTTATTACTGCTTTACTTTCTTATTAAATTATAACATTTAGTATCAGAGTGTCCTTCCATCTTTTTTAACCTTGTAAGATTATAAACTCCTGGGCATGATGTAAAAATTGTCTTATCTGGATCAGTTTTCCAACTTAATAAATTAAAATACAGTGGGATACATATGCAAAAGAGTTTGGATTCCGCTTTGAAGTATTCACTTGTAGTTGTTTGTCTTTCGGCTTTTTCCTGGTAAGGGGTCACCACAGCGGAACTCCGGTCCGCTAATGATTGGCAGTAGATTTTACAAAACGCCGAGATGCCAGCTCGATGCTCAACCTTCAATGAAGGCACGCCCATTTACGCACGCATGTCTTTCGAACGCTACCCAACCATGGGGAGGACATGCAGACTCCACACAGAAGGCACTCCGAAGCCCAGCCGAGAATCGAATGGGAGAACCTCTTGCTATGAGTTAACAACGCTACCGCAGTATTCACTTATAGGTGATAAACTCTGCAAATATTACCTCAAGTAACACAGAAGCACCTTGGAATTACTCAACATGACACTGGAAGTAGGTATTGTATCTATTTATGACAAAAATTATTTTAAAATATTTAATTACAACCAAATAATCAAGGTTGCAACATCCTATAGGTCCCCACCATGTCCCAATACTCGCACTCCACGCTCCTAAGCACCCTGGAGAATATTAGGGTCCCAACTAACACACACACACTACGCGACTTCAACTACCCCTCCATTAACTGGGTAAACTACTCATGTACCAATACACTTGCCCGCTTCCTAGAGTTCATAAATTCCAATGCCCTGGACCAGCTCGTTCTTACCTCCACTAGAGGTAGCAACATCCTTGACCTGGTCATTACTAGCATGGGCGACCGTTGCTCTACACCAATAGTCAGCTCCACCCTGGTTAGATCAGACCACAATCTAATCACCTTGGAAATCCACATCCTTCCCACTCACCCAGTAAAGGTAACCACCATGAAAAACTTCTCCAAAGCTAACTTTGGGATCCTAAAAACAGAGGTGGCTAAATTCATGGCACCCATGCAAATGGAGAATAATTGCATGACTGCCGAATCATACACCAATGCACTGTATGAACACGTACACAAATGCATGGATCTTGCCATACCCAATAGAACCAAGACACTCTCCTCCAAAAAAAAGGAGGCCAATCTGGTGGTCCCCTGCCATAAACAAACTCTACAACAGGAGGAGGAATCTGATGCAGAATAAGGTGAAGTCTCAAGACTGGAAAAACTCCCTTATCTGCCTCACAAAAAAATTGAGATCTCTCATCAAATCCTCTAAAGCTAGGTATGAAAACAGAATTGCAGCAGATAGTAAAGACAACCACAAGGCCTTCTACAGTTATGTAAAGAATTTCCATGGTAATACCAAGATTTGCTCTGAGATACTGCACAATGGTACCTCCTATACCGAGCCAACAGATATTGCCAGTATAGTGGCCGACAGATTCAGTGCCAACTGTACCCCCTTATCCCCCCCGAAAAGACCAATCACAATACCAATAGATTGCCAGGTACCCAGTATTACTGCTGCACAGGTTAAAACAGCACTGCCCAAGGCCAAGAATACAGCTTCTATGGGACCTGACAATATCCATGGCTGTGTTCTACATGAACTACAGAGTGAACTGGCACCTCACCTGTGTGCTATGTTCAATCACTGCCTCACCTCAGACTTTGTCTCTGCCAAATGGCGCACTGCTACAGTTATCCCACTCCACAAAAGAGGAGAAACTACAGACACTGGGAACTATCACCCCATTAGCCTGACGAGTTTGATATGCAAAGCTACAGAATGCATCATCATGGACCTAATAAATAAGGGTATAGGGGATCTCCAAACTCTGGATCCCACACAGTTTGGTTTTGTGAAGGGTAGATCATGCCTACTCAACTTGTCGACTTCTTTGAGTCAGTCATCAGAGCTGTGGATGAAGGCAAGGTGGTTCATACAGCTTACATTGATCTGACCAAGGCTTTAGATACCATTCCCCACTCAGGAATCATAGAAAAACTCACTAAGCTTGGCATCAACTACTATATCACTAGGTGGGTTGCAAACTGGCTCACAGATAGAACCACAGTGTGAAAGTAGCTGACTCCAAGTCAGACTGCAGATTAGTCACAAGTGGAGTCCCACAGGGTTCAGCCCTGGGTCCTCTCCTGTTTGGGATCTACTTCTCTGAAGTCAAGGCAAACACAAAGGGACTCTGGCTGACAAAGTTCGCACACGATTGCAAGTTGGGAGCTATTATTAACTCCCGAAGTGATGTTGACATCCTACAGAATGGCCTCACTATGACCGACTGGTGTCAGAACCATGGCCTTAAGCTCAATGCCAAAAGATGTGTTGCCATCCCCTTTGAGAAAAACCCGGTTCCCATAAATTACCACATTGATGGTAGTCCACTGAACACAGAAGACGTTAGAAGAGATCTGGGAACACAGGTTGACAGCAACCTCTCTTTTGATCACCACACTGCCACTGTGGTCAGAAAGTCCATCTATGTGGCACATTCCATTACTAAGAGTTTTGCATCTAGGAAGAAAGAGGTCACTGTCCCCCTCTACTCTTCCCTCATTAGGCCAATCATCGAGTACAAAGCCCCATTTGGTATATACCTCACTAGACACCTGCAACAACTGGAGAGGCTGCACAGGTACCTCACAAAGAGGATGCTAGGCCTTAAACACTTGTCCTATATGGACAGACTCAAAAAACTCCAACTAGTCTCTGTCTCATATCGCCTACTTAGAGGCGATCTCTGCTTTACTTACAAAGCCATGTCTGACCCAGATCTGATAAAAATGCTGCTTATAAAGAAATCCCAATCCCTCCACACCACACTCTCCAGAGACCTCAACCTCAGTACCACAATTAACAGAACATGCTGGAGGGACAGGTTCATAACCCGGAGACTGCCCATGCTATGGAATAGACTTCCCATACATGTCAAGCAGAGCACCTCACTGACCCTCAAGAGAAATCTTGATGAGTGGATGGGAAACAGAAAATTCACCTCTGGGATAACACCAGTAGCTCTATTTGACACAGGCACTGGGAACTAAGGTTGGGTGGCACAATGCCAGGGTAATCCTATGACTAGGCTTGTAAAGGCCCCAGGGCCATTAGCTTAGTACACACCTATGGAGAGGAGCTTAGTTACATTCATTGTAATCTTGCTGAAACCTTAACTTAAACACAATTATTCATCAGAAAATTAAACCCAGCAGTGTTTCTTTAAAGGCTGGGGCACTAGCAATGCATCTGAATGATCATCAGTGCATGCAAGCTCTTTTAACACCCCCATTTACATCTAGTGATAAATGTGTTTGGAAATTTATGTCAGCACACTATACGAAGGCTCAAACCTGAAATTCAACAAGCATCATTATTATAGTTTATCATCAGCATGGAAAAAAAATGAGTTAACAGCAGAGAAAACTATCCACCTCATGAAACCAGACAAAGGCAAAGGTTTAGCAGCAATGGAGTTTACAGACTGTGACAATGACGACAGAGATTCTGAATGTTCCAGACAAGACTGCTTGGTGTTCAAGAATGACATTATCACTTCAACATGAAATGGAAATTTTTTGAGAAGAGTTGTTATTAAAAAACATGATTACTCCCCACAGTATATCAGTTTTAGAAACTTGAAAAGACCGTTTTTTTTTTTTTGAATTAAAAAAAAAAAAAAAAAAAAAAAAAAAATCACAGAATCTTTGACAACACTCCCATGAACCCCACTACAATGATTACCAATTTTAAAACATATCCAAAGGCAAAAATATGGACTTCAAATTAAAGGGGTTCTGTAAGAATACAAACTACATTCTTAAAGATTTATGGCATTTAACATAGTACAGTTCTGTAAGAACATACCTTAACACGATGTACTACTGATCACTGTTGCAGTATTCCTTCCCAGGACATAGTACAGTTGTGTAAGAGCATACTGTAACAACAGATGTCCTACTGACCACTGCTGCAGTATTCCTTGCCCAGGACATAGTACAGTTCTGTAAGAAGGTACAGTAACACTAGATGTCCTACTGGTCACTGTTGCAGTACTCCTTCCCCAGGACATAGTACAGTTGTGTAAGAACGTACTCGTAACACTAGATGTCCTACTGACCACTGTTGCAGTATTCCTTCCCTCCCTCCTTCCGCAGGAAATAGTACAGTTGTGTAAGAACGTACCGTAACACTAGATTTCCTACTGATCACTGTTGCAGTATTCCTTCCTGCCCTTCTTCCCCAGGACATGGTACAGATGTGTAAGAACGTACCATAACAACAGATCTCCTACTGACCACAGCTGCAGTATTCCTTCCTCAGGACATAGTAAAGTTGTGTAAGAGCGTACTGTAGCACTAGATGTCGTACTGACCACTGTTGCAGTATTCCTTCCCCAGGACATAGTACACTTGTGTAAGAGTGTACCATAACACTAGATGTCCTACTGGTCATTGTTGCAGTGTTCCTTCCCCAGGACATAGTACAGTTGTGTAAGAGCATACCATAACAATAGATGTCCAACTGGTCACTGCTGTAGTATTCCTTCCTCAGGACATAGTACAGTTGTGGAAGAACATACCATAGCACTAGATGTCCTACTTGACCACTGTTGCAGTATTCCTTCCCCAGGATATAGTACAGTTGTGTAAGAACGTACAGTAACACTAGACATCCTATTGGTCACTGTTGCAGTATTTCTGCCCACCCTCTTTCCCAGGACATAGTACAGTTGTGTAAGAATGTACTGTAACACTAGATGCCCTACTGGTCACTGTTGCAATATTCCTTTCCCAGGACATAGTACAGTTGTGCAAGAACGTAGCGTAACACTAGATGCCTACTGATCACTGTTGCAGTACTCCTTCCCCAGGACTTAGTACAGTTGTGTAAGAACGTACCATAACACTAGATGCCCTACTGGTCACTGTTGCAGTATTCCTTCCCTCCCTCCTTCCCCAGGACATAGTACAGTTATGTAAGAATGTACCGTAGCACTGCATGTCCTACTGGCTACTGTTGCAGTATTCCAATACTTGTAGATTATTCTGATGTGGTTAATCTGAAGTCCAGCTAGGGTACCAAAGCTAAACATCCTTCCTGACGTTCCATATGTCTGGCGTATGGTTTCAGCCCCTTGGCTTGGGGGTACACAAGTGAAGTATGAGCATAGGATCCTCAGACTACCTAGCTATAGAGAACCCCGGAGAAGGTCTGAGAGAGCTAACAATACAGGAACATGCCCAGGTAAGATTAAGTGGGCATGACACTGCCTGCCTCAGTCCAGAGTACATGAAAGATGTGGGAAGGAAGTAATACTGCATCAGTGATCAGGAGGACATCCACTGTTATAAGTTCTTACTCAGCTTTTCTCTGTCTTTCCTTAGATCACTGTTGCAGTATTCCAATACTTGCGAGTGATTCCCAAAGCTAACAGATGTTGGGGGAAGGCAGGATTAGGTATGGGGGTGCTGTTTACCAGTCCTAAGAGTACAGATCTAGGGAATGAGTTCCTAGCTCTGGAAAAAGCATCTGCACAGTAATTCTCACTGAAAGTGTGCACAGACGTCCAGGTGGCAGCCTCCAGCTTGAACTTGGAATGAATGCCTTTGAAGAAGGTACCCGATGAAGAGACTGCTCTAGTTGAATGTGCCTTGACTGCGGCTGGTAGTTTTTTTTTCCATGGAAGCTGCAACAGAAGGAAACTGCTGACATTCTATTTAGAAACAGGGCTTCCCAATTTACTCTCCAAAAGGAGACAAGCAGCTGATCAGACATTCTGGAAGGTTTAGTTTTCCAGGTAAAATTTTAACTGTTTGTAAATATCTAGGGAATGAAAAGTTCTCTCACACTTGTTTTGAGGATTAGGGAAACAGTTTGTAAATTAATGGATTAGTCCAAAGATAGCTCATTTACTACTTAAGGTATAAAGGAGGAATTAGCTCTTAGCATGACCTAATCCTAATGAAAGACAAGGAAGGGGAGAGTTGCAATAAAAGCTTGCAACTCCCGAGACTCTTCTAGCAGAGCTAAGAGTGACCAGCAGAACTGTCATCCAAGTACAGAATTTTACAGATGTTGAGACTGTCAGTTCAAAGGGGCTAAAGTAGGTTTCTAAAACAAAATTTAAATCCCAGGGAGGGGAAATGGCCCTCAGAGTATTCAAATGAAGCATAACATTTAAGAACTACTTGACCACGATCCTAGTGAGCAATGGTGGATTTAAGAGCAGGCGAGCAGAGACACCAGACAAATGGGTTTTAATGCAGGAGCAGGCTAGACCTTTTAATAGCTCACATCTCACATGAATGACAGAATAACAGCGATACCCACCAAAAAGAGGTTCTTGTTCTTTTTGTGACAGCATATGAAAAATCTTTTCAACTGGGATATGTAAAATTTTCTAGCAGTGTTTTCTCGCCTCTTGGAGCACCAGGAGTCCTCAAAGAATTGTTGGCTTAAAGAAATTAAAATCCTATCACCTAGACAGGCTGACAGCCTAAAGTTTTAAGTGAAGCTGAGAGCCCTTGTTCTGTGCGAGTCCACTTTGTGAAGTAATATGAAGTGACTTCCCTTGGCCAGATGAAACAGAAGGGGAAACCAATGCTGTCTGGGCCAAAAAGGAGTCATCAGCAAGATTTTTAGATTGTCCTCTTCGAGCTTCAGGAGAACCTTTGGGATCAGGGAAGGCATATAGGAACTTCTCCCCCCAGATGAAGGATATGGCATCTGTCCTCCAGGCTTGGAGGCAGGAAGTCCTGGAACAGAACAGTCTGTGTTGTCTGTTCTGTTGGAAACAAAAAATATATCTGAGGTGTACTCCATTTGTGGACTATGTCCAGAAAGACCTCTTGGTGTAACATCTACTCGTCAGGGTCTGCTCTGGATCTGCTGAGATAGTATGCATACAGATTGTTCTCCAAAGGAATATAAACAGCCTGTAGGGACAACTTTCTATTGCTAGGTTCCATCCCCTCACACCTGCACAACTGGTAAGAATTTAAGCTCCCATCATGTGACTGAGATGTTACCTGTGAACACTTTTGGGAGGGCTGGGCTCTGCAGGTGAGACTGACTGTAAGGTTTGGATGAGGGCTTTCACCTCCTTGACAATGACATGTTCCTCAAGTTCTCTGTGGGACCACTGTCCCTGAACTAATGTGCACCCTGTTCACAAACCCTAAGTCAGGTTGGATGAATTGGTGTGTAGGTCCTGGTGGGTGTGGGAGCTAGGAAGAGAAATCCTGTGTTGTGTTTCACCTGAAATATCCAGCATTGCAGCTCCTACATTAGAAAGGGCTAGACAGGGATTGGGAAGTCCAGGGTTGGCTATGGTGAGACCGAATGGACTTTAGTCTCACATAAAGGCACCATTAAAAGTGTGGCTGCCGTGTATATAGGGATTATAGAATCTCTCTGGCTATGTTTCTAGATGGAGGGAGCAAGGACTGAAAAACTGGGGAGGGAGAGAATTTTCTGCTAAGGAAGGAAAGTAATCACGGAGTACTGAGCCTGCATCCTAGCGACACTATATCCTAAGAGGGTGTCAGGGAAGATTTCCTTAAGTTGAGAGTGAATGCCAGTCTTTCAATAAAACACATTGTGAATCCGAGGTGCATCACGAGAATTAGGCTTGAAGTCTGTCCAGGCAGGGGAAAATCTGCATCACCTGGGTTGTGCAAAAGGCTACAGCTGGAACTAGGCACTTTGTGAAGACTCTGGGAGCTCTAGACATGTCAAAAGGTAAAACGCTGAAAACTGAAGGTGGGAAGAAGAGACGGAAAGTCTGTGGAATTCCCTGCAGGTCAGATCTATAGGGATGTGCAGGTATTCACCCTTCAGCTCTAGAGTGACCAGAAAGCCCTGAGGAGAGATTGGGGGGGGGCAGGGTCTGGAGAGAAAGCATCTTGACGGAGGGAACTCTCAGAAAGGTGTTGAGATGGGACAAATCTAGGATGACTCTCCATATTCACTCTTTCTGGACACTGCTAATAGTTTTAAATAGAAACATTTTCTCTGGACATGAGAAGGAACTGGTTCTATATTCCCGAGAGACAGCGATTCCTGTATCAAGGGGGGATGACAAGCAACAGATTTGCTGCAGTGGGAGGTATACCACTCAATGGTGGGGAGTTCCATCCAGGACATTTTGCACCCGCATTCTCATATTTATTCTTCACAAAATGCATATTAAGTTGTAACTTCTTCACAGATGAGTCAAACAAAATGTTTAGACTATGTTTATGTCAAAAGCAAATGGAAAAAATAGATGCATGATTATGCAAGATATAGTTTCACATAAGTAGCAGCTTTATATTTTAAGTGTCTTACAATTGTATTCTCTCTGTACTGACAGATAGTTAAAGGCAAAGTGTTGAAGCAGTTAAGGGATGTTATGTTTAAAAGTGTCAGGTATCCGTGGAAACCAGATTAATCAATGGTACGCTCTGGCCTTCTCAGGCTAGTGGACGAGTCGAGTCTTTACAAGAATGTCTGTGAGACAGTGTGCACTGGTACCGAATGTTTAAAAGTTGCAAGCCATTAAATCTTAAGCACAGGTGGTCTAGGTTTTATAAGACATACTGTCAAGCGTTCATATGAAGCTCTAAGCGAGGATCATTGGGACATAAAACTATTTAAAAATGTTATTATTTGTTAAAAGCTATGTAATGCCAGAGTTCTGCATGCATGAAATTGATAAGAAAATGTATAAAAATGAAAGATTTTCTTTATTCTTGGAGACTAATCTGAAAATTTAAGTAGGCAGGGTCCAAGAACTGTTTATTAATTATTGAATTATTTAGCTGGCATTTGTTTACAGGGAAAGACCAACTGGGCATGAATCCCATTTTCAACACAGGCCTGGAGGAAAGCTCCAACGTACATAGTTCAATTAATAAACTACATATTATCACAAGTGCAATAACAAATAGCAGAATCAACACAATTAAGTCGGATCAGAAAATCGGACAGTGAACATTGAACAACAATCACAGGATATTGAACACTTAGTAGTAAAGTATAATCAATAATGATAACGAACGGTAACGACGTTAAGCACTTAAATACGTGCAAAAGACTAAGAGAAAGGAAAGAAACTTTGCAGTTTGGGAGATCAGGAAATGGAGTTAAAGCAGGGAGCTATCAGAGAAGTAACTGGTGCTTTGGCTATAAGAGACGGGAGGAATGGAAAGGGGAAAAAGAAGAGCAACGGAAAGAGAAGGAAGGAGTAACGATATTATCCAGGCGTAAGACATACAGAGCCGGGAGTTAAGGAGAAGTAAAGACGTACAGAGCCGGGAGTTAAGGAGAAGTAACAATGTCATCCTGGTGTAAGACGTACAGAGCCGGGAGTTAAGAAGTAACAATGTTACCCTGGTGTAAGACGCACAGAGCCGGGAGTTAAGAAGTAACAATGTTATCCTGGTGTAAGACGTACAGAGTCGGGAGTTAAGGAGAAGTAACAATGTTACCCTGGTGTATGATGTACAGAGCCAGGAGTTAAGGAGAAGTAACAATGTCATCCTGGTGTAAGACGCACAGAGCCGGGAGTTAAGGAGAAGTAACAATGTTACCCTGGTGTGAGACGTACAGAGCCAGGAGTTAAGGAGAAGTAATGACGTACAGAGCCGGGAGTTAAGGAGAAGTAACAATGTCATCCTGGTGTAAGACGTACAGAGCCGGGAGTTGAGGAGAAGTAACAATGTCATCCTGGTGTAAGACGTACAGAGCCGGGAGTTAAGGAGAAATAACAATGTTATCCTGGTGTAAGACCCACAGAGCCAGGAGTTAAGGAGAAGTAACAATGTTATCCTGGTGTAAGATGTACAGAGCCAGGAGTTAAGGAGAAGTAACAATGTTATCCTAGTGTGAGACGTACAGAGCCAGGAGTTAAGGAGAAGTAACAATGTTACCCTGGTGTGAGACGTACAGAGCCAGGAGTTAAGGAGAAGTAACAATGTTACCCTGGTATGAGACGTACAGAGCCAGGAGTTAAGGAGAAGTAATGACGTACAGAGCCGGGAGTTAAGGAGAAGTAACAATGTCATCCTGGTGTAAGACGTACAGAGCCGGGAGTTGAGGAGAAGTAACAATGTCATCCTGGTGTAAGACGTACAGAGCCGGGAGTTAAGGAGAAGTAACAATGTTATCCTGGTGTAAGACCCACAGAGCCAGGAGTTAAGGAGAAGTAACAATGTTATCCTGGTGTAAGATGTACAGAGCCAGGAGTTAAGGAGAAGTAACAATGTTATCCTAGTGTGAGACGTACAGAGCCAGGAGTTAAGGAGAAGTAACAATGTTACCCTGGTGTGAGACGTACAGAGCCAGGAGTTAAGGAGAAGTAACAATGTTACCCTGGTATGAGACGTACAGAGCCAGGAGTTAAGGAGAAGTAATGACGTACAGAGCCGGGAGTTAAGGAGAAGTAACAATGTCATCCTGGTGTAAGACGTACAGAGCCGGGAGTTGAGGAGAAGTAACAATGTTATCCTGGTGTAAGATGTACAGAGCCAGGAGTTAAGGAGAAGTAACAATGTCATCCTGGTGTAAGACGTACAGAGCCGGGAGTTAAGGAGAAGTTACAATGTTATCCTGGTGCAAGATGTACAGAGCCAGGAGTTAAGGAGAAGTAACAATGTTATCCTAGTGTGAGACGTACAGAGCCAGGAGTTAAGGAGAAGCAACAATGTTACCCTGGTGTGAGACGTACAGAGCCAGGAGTTAAGGAGAAGTAACAATGTTACCCTGGTGTAAGACGCACAGAGCCGGGAGTTAAGGAGAAGTAAAGACGTACAGAGCCAGGAGTTAAGGAGAAGTAACAATGTTATCCTGGTGTAAGACGTACAGAGCCGGGAGTTAAGGAGAAGTAACAATATCATCCTGGTGTAAGACGCACAGAGTCGGGAGTTAAGGAGAAGTAACAATGTCATCCTGGTGTAAGACGTACAGAGCCGGGAGTTAAGGAGAAGTAACAATGTCATCCTGGTGTAAGATGTACAGAGCCAGGAGTTAAGGAGAAGTAACAATGTTACCCTGGTGTGAGACATACAGAGCCAGGAGTTAAGGAGAAGTAACAATGTTATCTTAGTGTGAGACAGAGTGCCAGGAGTTAAGGAGAAGTAACAATGTTATCCTGGTGTAAGACGTACAGAGCCAGGAATTAAGAAGTAACAATGTTACCCTGGCGTAAGACATACAGAGCCGGGAGTTAAGGAAAAGTAACAATGTTACCCTGGCGTAAGACGTACAGAGCCGGGAGTTGAGGAGAAGTAACAATGTTACCCTGGTGTAAGACGTACAGAGCCAGGAGTTGAGGAGAAGTAACAATGTTACCCTGGTGTAAGACGTACAGAGCCAGGAGGTAAGGAGAAGCAACAATGTTATCATTGTGTAAGACACACAGAGCCAGGAGTTAAGGAGAAGTAACAATGTTACCCTGGTGTATGATGTACAGAGCCAGGAGTTAAGGAGAAGTAACAATGTTATTCTTGTGTAAGACGTACAGAGCCGGGAGTTAAAGAGAAGTAACAATATTACCCTGGTGTAAGACGCACAGAGCCGGGACTTAAGGAGAAGTAACAATGTTACCCTGGTGTAAGACGTACAGAGCCAGGAGTTAAGGAGATGTAACAATGTTATCCTGGTGTAAGATGTACAGAGCCGGGAGGTAAGGAGAAGTAACAATGTCATCCTGCAAGATGTACAGAGCCAGGAGTTAAGGAGAAGTAACAATGTTATCCTAGTGTGAGACGTACAGAGTCAGGAGTTAAGGAGAAGTAACAATGTTATCCTGGTGTAAGACGTACAGAGCCAGGAGTTAAGGAGAAGTAACAATGTTATCCTAGTGTGAGACGTACAGAGCCAGGAGTTAAGGAGAAGTAACAATGTTATCCTGGTGTAAGACGTACAGAGCCAGGAGTTAAGGAGAAGTAACAATGTTATCCTGGTGTAAGACGTACAGAGCCAGGAGTTAAGGAGAAGTAACAATGTTATCCTGGTGTAAGATGTACAGAGCCGGGAGTTAAGGAGAAGTAACAATGTTACCCTGTTGTGAGACGTACAGAGCCGGGAGTTAAGAAGAAATCTCTTTAGAGCTGCTTGTTTGAATATGTGACAACATGGCATTGCTCTAATACCTGTAGGAATACTACTCCAGGAATACAGGCAGTGACCAATAGATTTTTTTCGGTTTATGGATTTCAAGGAGGTGTTTTCCAGATTTATTTGACATTTGTTGACTGGGTTAGTCCAACTGGGACGGAGCTCTTTTTCAGAAGAGGCCCGGGGAGAAAAGCTCCACAATAAATACATTCAAATTGAGTTGAAATAATAACAATATATACATATAAATTATATACAAAATATATAACATATAATACATATACAGATAACCGAAGGTGATTAGGGAGGTAATTGTTGCCAGGATGAGGATCTGTATGCCATTTTCTGACCAAGGAGGAGTTGGGTGACCTTGAGGTAGTGAGGTAACCCAAGCCAGTTTAAACATCTGAGGACAAAGCAGTGGTGGGAGTTATATGACAGACTGGCTGCAAATCTAGCTACTTTGTTATGGCAAAGCTCAACTTTTGATTTTAGGGAGATGTGAATGTTGGTGAAAATGGGTAAGGCATATAGTAGTGAAGGAAGGAGGCTAGAGCAACTCTTGAGGAGTTGGTGAATCTTTTTGGTCTGTAAAGCGTGCCCAGTTTTTGGTGTGTAGCTTTTATGCACTTTTGAATATGAAGATCAAATTTCAGTTGATCTACAAGTAACTGGGTCTATATTAAAACACCAAATGCTGAAAACAGCGAATGGCGTTTCATCGACACATATTCAGCGAAAGCTGAAAATGTCGAAACCACAGAACAGCAATTTTTGTCCTAGGGAAAGAAATAGCTGTTCCAACCCCCCCGCCCCAAAAAAAAAAAAAATTAAACACTTCCAAACACATACACACATACCCTAACCCTAATTATACCCCACCAAAAACCAGTAAACAACTAAATACACATATACACATAACCTAACCATACATCTAACGAAAAAAAAAACAGTAAACATTTTAAAACATATGCACTTACCTTAACCTGCACCCTAACCCTAAGGTCAGTAACTGTTGCACATTCACGCTCGGGAGCTATACCGGAAAAGGGACCACACTACACTTCAGAACAGGCAAAGCAACGAAGCGGTTAAGAGACTTCTTTCCCAGGGAAAGAATTCGCTGAACAGCCGCTTCGCTGTTTTGCCCGTTTGCCTGACGTGTCGATGAAAACGCATTTGACAAAATGCGTTTTTGTCATGCTAATAGGAACCCCAATTAATTTTGTGTGAGATGCAATTTCACTTTTAGTATTGCTGAGAGAGGATATTTTGCAGGTGTCTTAAGAATCTGGTCCGTGGGGAGAAATAAGAGCAGTTTTGTTTTATTTGGATTTAGGAAAAGTTGATCGTCACTGAGCCAGTTTTCAATATAGCTGAAAGCCTGCTGAGTGATAGATTGTAACTGGGAAGGACTATTACATGAGCAAATGACAGTGGAGTCATAGGTTCATAGGTATGTACTAGGCTATCGGCCCTAGAGCCTATACAAGCCTAGCCATAATGATTCCCTGGCTATTGCTTCCCACAAATATTTACTTTCCTGGACCCCTGTCTAGCAGGGCTACTAATGTGATCCCTGGGGTGAATTTCCTATCTCCCATCCAATTGTCAAGGTTCCTCTTGAAGGGGGCCATTGAGGCGCTCTGCCTGGCATGTATGAGCAGCCTATTCCAGAGTATGGGGAGTCTCTGAGTCAGGAGCCTATCCCTCCAGCATGTTCTATTCATTGTGATGACAAGGTTAAGATCCCTGAAGCGTGTGGCTTGGAGGGATTGGGATTTCTTTAAGTGTAGCGTGTCCAACAATTCTGGGTTTGACATGGCCTTGTATGTTAGACAGAGAGCACCTCTGAGCAGGTGATATGCGACAGAGTATACGTGGAGTTTCTTTAAATGGTCAGCATATCACATCTGCTTTAGGCCTGTGATTCTTTATGTGAGGTATTTCTGCAGCCTTTCCAGTTGTTGCAGATGTCTTGTGAGGTACATACCAAATGGGGCATTGTGTTCTATATAATGGGTCTAATGAGGGATGAATACAGAGGGACAATGACCTCCTTTTTTCTGGATGAAAAGCCCTTAGTGATGAGGTGTGCCACGTAGAAGGATTTTCTAACTGTTGTGGCTATGTAGTTATCAAAGGTGGAACCACTGTCCACTTGTGTCCCCAAGTCTCTTATCACACTTTTGGTGTTTAGTCTCTGCATATTGTATAAGTGTAGCTTGTTGAGGGGGTGTATGAAGATCATTTATAAACATGTTAAAATCGGAGAGGGACACGTGTGAAGCCTTGTGGGACACCTGTATTAACTGGGATAAAAGATAACTAAGTAGCCATTTTACTGACTGCAGCTTGTTAGATAGGTAGTGAGAGAACCAACTGTTGTACTGGAAAACTGCAATGCCAGAGAACCAAGTCACTGTTGTACTGGAAAATCGCAAAGCAGACATTTCTGAGAGTAGTTTGGTATGTGAGATTGTACTAAAAGCTTTAGGGAGATCTAAAAGAGAGAAGAAACTGAACTGTTATCTTCTCTGGCTTTAATGATGTGGTCCAAAAATGCAACAACGGCAGTTGTTGTGCTATGATGTGGGTAAAAGCCGTGTTGGGTAGGGGTTAGTAGATTTTCTTGAAGTATTGTAAAAGTTTTTTATGAATACATTTTTTCTAAGATCTTGGAACGAGGAAACAAGATTGCAACTGGTTTGAAGTTTATTTCAGTGAAGTTCCTCCTCTTTTGAAGAGGAATGATTTAATATTTTTTCCAGAGAGATGGGACATATAAGTCACAAATGGACTGACTGACCAAGACAGAGACTGGGTATGCAATAGAGGGGATGGGGGCCTGTTTATGGAATAAACAAGTACTTTGCACATCCTGAAGCATTGTTCTTGACTCAAGACTAAAAGGTAAAAAACTTTTTTATTTATGAACTTTCACACCTTTTTGTATGATGGAAAAAATGCATTTGTCTAGGGAATGAATTCCTAGGCTGGGAGGGACAGATGCAGCCTTCTGGACAGGAGAATGTGTGGATCAATGGAGGATGCGGGGGACAAAAAGAGAATCAGTTGGAAGCAGGTTCTGGAACAGACATTCTTCCAGGGTTGAAGTCCTGCTCAGGTTTTTTTCTTGATATCTTTTCTGAGAGAGTTTCTTTCCCTTTTAAGGAGAATTTTGTTATCCACGAACAACTGAAGTGGATTTAAAGAGGTAATTACAGTGGTATCTAGGAAATGAAGTAAAATTCTTGAACAACTTTGTCTTCTTCCTGCAAAGCAGCAGAGGAGCCAAAAAGGGGATCCCTATGAAGAGGGGAGTCCAGAAGCTTGGCCTTAACATCTTCTGGAAAAGAATGAAGGGGAAGCCAAGCAAACCCACATATGGCTAAGCCTGTGCCTGCAGCTCTAGAACAGTCTCTGCGGCATCATGACAGTACTTAATAGAATGTCCAGGTACCTGTGTGGACCTGTTAAGCAAGGAGAGTGCCTCAGACTTGCATTCAGAATCTTCAAATACTGCCAGAGACTTACTCACGTGTCTCAAAATTGAAAGCAAATACTTTGTAATTTGTGTTTAGCAGATCAGGGTTGTGAAAGGTAAGGTGGCAGAGGTATAGACTTTTTGCCAAAGTTGTCCATTCCCCCACTATCTCTGTCAGATGGCAGTACACTGGATGCAGGAAGAAGTTTGTTGGGTTTTTCACTGGATAAGAAGACTGTAGGATTTGCTATCAGACTCTTGTACACTCTAGCACTTTATAGATCCTGCAAGGGTTCTTAGGTGCATGGGGCTTGTATCTGCATTAGAAGAAGTGGAAGTAAAGGCATTCAAAAAGGCTTTGGGAATAAGGGGTACAGCAGAGGGTCTAGGGGCCCCAATTTCCAATAACTTTATAGTATCTTTTCTGTATGTCAGACCTGTTTAGTGTCCCACTCAAAATGTTGCATCATGCTGTAGTTTCTCCAAAGGAAATTTCCTCTACAGGGGAATCAGGTGATAGTGTATCCACATCACCTGAGGCTTGCTGTCCAGGAGACTGAATTTGCAAAGGAACAGGCCAGAGAATCCTCATCCAAATCTTGTTTCTCCTTTCAGATGAATATTCATGCTGGTTCTTCAAAGGAGGAGCAAGAAGATGCAGCAAACCTCCTGGCAGGCAAATTCATTTCCAACTTTAACCCCTCTGACCCCCCCCCCCAGCCTCCTCTCAGGAAATACCATCAAATACAACTCCCCTGCTATCACTAGGGAACAGGTCCTTAATGCTCTGTCTAAGGCCAAGAACAATGCATTGATGGGGCCACACAATATCCCAGGATGCCTTCTAAGTAGGCATGAAACACGACCTATCAGGCCCTATAGAATTGCTATTTAATTGTAGCCTTCAAAAAGACTTTGTGCCTCATGAATGCAGAACAGCAACAGTTATCCCTCTGCACAAAGGTGGGCCATCTACAGACCCTGGAAATTACAGACCCATAAGTCTTACTAGTCTTGTATGTAAAGCCACGGAAAGAGCTATCATGGAAATAATCAATAATGACACCAACACTATTTGATTTCATGAAGGGCAGGTCATGTCTACTCAACCTGGTAGGCTTATTGGAAAAGGTCACCACAGCAATGGATCAGGGCAGAATGGTTCACACTGCCTACCTTGACCTGGCCAAAGCAAATGACACAATACCCCACTCAGGCATTGTTAAAACTCCAGTGCTTAGGTAGAAACCTTTATGTCACCCACTGGACAGCTAACTGGCTCACAGTCAGGACCCAGGAAGTTAGAATTGGGGCATTCACCTCTACGAAGAGGCCAATGACAAGCAGATTCCCTCAGGAATTGGTCCTGGGACTGCTCCTTTTTGGTATTTACATCTCTGGTTGACTAAATCTGCAGATGATTACAAATTAATTGGATGGCACAGTGATGCAGCAGTAGAGATAGTCACCTCACAGCAAGAGGTTCTCCGGTTCGATTCTCAGCTGGGGTGCCTTCTGTGTGGAGTCTGCATGTCCTCCCTGCATTCGTGTGGGCTTCCTCCGGGTGCTCCAGTTTCCTCCCGCATTACATGCAGGTAAGAGATGCCAGACATGCATCTGAAGTGTTTCTCCCCGGGTCTCTGCTGAAAATTTGCTTTGTTCCAAGTCGGACTTTCCCGGTTAACAAATGATAAATAAATAAATAAATAAACAAATTAGGTTCAGTCATAGAATCCCCCACAGACACTAATCCCCTACAGGAAGGGCTGACACAGGCAAACAACTTAAGTCACAGCCATGGACTATAATTAATGCCAAGAAATTCATAAAGTATCATTTGGGAAGTAATCCACCCCCGGTAACTATCATATTGACAACACACCACTAAGAGTCGACCTGGTAGTCAGGCACTTGGGGCACACACACACACACAGCAATCTAGCCTTTGAGTAGAATCTCCATCCATGTGAAGCAGAGTTCCTCCCTAATCCAATTCAATTGCAACTTGGACAATTAGATGGGGAATAGGAAATTCATCCCTGGTTTGGCACCTATGTTTTTAATGAACACAGGCAGCCCATAAATGGTTCATCTTCCAGGCCCCCTGCTTGTAAATGGTTCATCTTTCAGGCCCCTGCTTGTAAATGTTTCATCTCCCAAGCCCCTGCTTACACTTACCAAAGGTACCGAAACTTGTTAGAGATTTGGGATGTATGGCTAAGCTTAAAAAAGGCCCTTGTGGTCATTAGCCTAGTAATTACCTATGAGGGGCAGGAGCATGGGAAGAAAGAAAAGGAGGCTTCAAGCTCATAATGGCCTTATGTAAACCTTGAGGGAAGTCCAGCCATTCCTTCTACTGGGACATCTGCTGAATGTGTAGTGGTGTGGAACCTTGTCGACCTAGATAAGAAAGCCAGATAACTCTTCTCGCACAAAAATCTGAGGCATGCACTCAGGTCCCTTCAGAGATAACCACCCTGGGTTCCCTGTCTCTCTTGTGGAGGTCAGAGATTCACTCTTGCTGAACATGCAGGTAAGAGATGCCATACTGGCCTATGGCAGGGTCATGGTAGCAGGCACCTTCCCTTAGCTCAGACGTAGTGCGATTCTTAATGCATTTCAGCAGGTACATCTGAGTCAGACCAGGCAGCAGAAGAATCTATTTTTAATTTTTTAAACGTTTATTTTGGCTGCAAGTGGGACATCTGAGGGTGCAGCCATCTTGGAAAACAAGAGGCTCTTGAGACATTGGTTATCCAAATATGTATAAAGAGAAGCTAGCCTAGTACTAAGCATTTTAGGAACAAATGACTGGCAGATTCTACAATTATGGTAATCGTGTTCAGCTTTTAAGCAAAACAAACATCGAGAGTGGAGGTCTCTGCCTTTCACAGTCACAATGCCCTATCTTAGTTGACATGAATAAATCTTAAAGATAAGAATTAAGAGAAAGACGGTTCCCCTTTAAGGTAGTTACTTGACCAAGCCTTGGGAGTGGTAGTGGTACGTGACATGGTAAAAAAACAGACCATTAGCAAGGCTTCTGCATTCAACTGGTGGCAAGACAGTCTGAGATCCTGTGGTCATATGTCTTATGTATCCCCTTACAGCCATAGGATAAGGTAATGCACCAGACATATGGAGCAACAAGAACATTTTTTTGGCTTTGATATCGTGGCTGGATGTCAGGTTAACCTTGGCAGGATAGCTGACAAGTATCGGAATACTGCAACAGTGATCCAAGGGAGGACATTTTAAAATAATATATTAATTAGCTAGCTACATGGTATGAGAACTTTGGCTCTAGATGACAGTCAATGTTAAGCTAACACCCCAACCCCATGTGCATAAATATAAAAAAAGAGGTGATGGATAGAGGGACTACATCAATCAACTGCCTATTAAAATAATAAAAGCATTAGCTGTATCAAGGATGAGAACTGACAGATGTTTATCCTTATTTGTTTCCTGAGTGCACTAACCGAATAAAGAAACATATTGGCATGTGCCTTTCCCTTATTAGGGACAAAGGATAATTATAATCGTGAATTACCTTATTAGAATAAGAAACCATTCCCATATTTATTAATTTTATTCTAGACGTTTTTTCAATGCCTGTTTGATGACAATTTATACTTCCCCTGTTGTAACTGAGCCCAATCACTCCCTAGCAGTGAGGATCCCCCCAGATCTGTTAGGCTGAAACCCATGCAGAGGAATCGTCAGTCAGGCAGACACAGGGGATTCTGTGCTACTGCTGGCAAACCAGCAATAACATCATTCATGCAAGTCCCTTACTTCACCCATAAGAAGGAGATGGGCGTTTTGCTTCAATGCGGTATTGACAACATCCACCCAATGTGCTTGGATGTTCCCATGTCCTTGCTAATGATGGCTCCCCCCAAGCAGTAGCTTGGTGAGCCAAAGACTTAATCTCAGAACACGCAGTGCAATACTTCCCACTTCCAAGTAACTGTAGTAAGGAACATGCTACTCTACCCCACCTTCCCCCCGAATGGGCACACCCATTCTCCGCTACCAGCAATGCGAAGAACTAGAACAGTTAATCAAAGTCGGGACACCTGACTGATAGTCAGGGATTTATGTTTTTGCACCATAGCGTCTGACACCTCATACTTGTTAATTCTTCAATTTTATAATCCACATTTAATTTGTAAACTGGTCTGTAATGAGCTAACACATTTCGTGCCTTCCCCTCCATGCTTGCATCATTGGTCCTGCAATTATTTAAGTCGCTATCATTATATAACTGACAAATCTTAACAATGCTGAGAGTAGCAGACCTTTAAGAAAATCAATAAACCACCAAGGGCGATGGTCAGGCCCTGAGCATTTAGACTTTGAAAGAGACTTCACAACATGCTCCACTTCCTGAAGCACACATGCATTAAATCACAGAACTGCATCTATCCTAGTAGCCTGCTCTAGCCAGCGAATCAGCTTTACAGGACTTTGTTCACTCTCCTGCTTACACAGGTTATAAAAATATTCAGATTTCCAAGTTGATCTCCTGCAGATGCAGTGCGCCCTGCATCATCATTTATTACATAACTGGTCTAGTTCCTGTTCAAGTTGATCCCCTGCAGATGCAGTGTGCCCTGCATCATCGTTTATTACGTAACTTGTATAGTTCCTGTTCAAGTTGATCCCCTGCAGATACAGTGTGCCCTGCATCATCATTTATTACATAACTGGTCTAGTTCCTGTTAAAGTTGATCCCCTGCAGATGCAGTGTGCCCTGCATCATCGTTTATTACGTAACTTGTATAGTTCCTGTTCAAGTTGATCCCCTGCAGATAGTGTGCCCTGCATCGTTTATTACTTAACTTGTAAAGTTCCTGTTCAAGTTGATCCCCTGCAGATGCAGTGTGCCCTGCATCATCGTTTATTACTTAACTTGTCTAGTTCCTGTTCAAGTTGATCCCCTGCAGATACAGTGTGCCCTGCATCATTTATTACTTAACTTGTCTAATTCCTGTTCAAGTTGATCCCCTGCAGATGCAGTGTGCCCTGCATCGTTTATTACTTAACTTGTCTAGTTCCTGTTCAAGTTGATCCCCTGCAGATACAGTGCGCCCTGCATCATCGTTTACTACTTATAGGTTCATAGGTAGGTACTAGGCTATCTGCCCTAGGGCATTTATAAGCCTAGCCAGAATGTGTTGGCTTTCGCCTCTCTTTTAGATTAGATTCCTGAGCCTCTGTCCAGCAGGGCCATAGAAGTGATCCCAGGTGTAAATTTACGATTTCCCATCCACTCATCAAGATTTCTTTTGAAGAGGGTCAGTGAGGGGCTCTGCCAAACATGGACAGGGATCCTATTCCAGAGCGAGGGAAGCCTCTGGGATATGAATCTATCCCTCCAGCATGTCCTATTTATTGTTGTGCTGAGGTTTAAATCCCTGGAGCGTGTAGCTCTAAGGGATTTGGATTTCTTGACATGGAGCATGTCCATTAATTCCAGGTTAGACATGGCCTTGTACGTCAGGCAGAGATTGCCTCTGAGTAGGCGGTAAGCAACTGAGTAGAGCTGGAGTTTCTTTAGTCGAGCTGCATAAGGCATCTGTTTCAGGCCCACGATCCTCTTGGTGAGGTACTTTTGGGGTCTCTCTAGCTGTTGCAGATGTCGGGTAAGGTACATCCCAAATGGGGCATTGTACTCAATTATGGGCCTAATGAGCGATGAGTAGAGGGTCACAATGACCTCTCCTGATCTAGATGTGAACCCTTTAGTGATTAGGTGGGCTATATAGAAGGTTTTTCTAACCACTTCAGCAATGTGATTATCAAAGGAGAGGTTACTATCTACTTGGGTCCCCAGATCCCCAATTACATCTTCCGTACTTAGTGGATTACCACCTATGTGGTAGTTTGTGGGCACATTGTTTTTCCCAAAGTGGATGACTATGCACTTTTTGGCATTTAGCTTGAGGCCATGGTTCTGACACCAGGTATCCGTCTCCGTAAGACCCTTCTGGAGGATGCTTGTCAGCCGGAGTGTCGATTATGGCTCCCAGTTTGCAATCATCTGCGAACTTGGTCAGCCATAGTCCTCCTGTGCTTGCCTGTACCTCAGAGAAGTATATACCAAACAAGAGGGGTCCCAGGACTGAGCCCTGTGGGACGCCCCTTGTAACCGGTTTGGAGTCGGACATGACACGTGCAACTCTGACCATGTGGGTTCTATCCCTGAGCCAGTTTGCAACCCATCTCATGACATAGGGGTTGATATTCAAGCTGGTAAGCTTATTTATAATGCCAAAGTGGGGTATTGTGTCGAATGCCTTTGCGAGGTCCAGGTAGGCTGTGTGGACTACCTTCCCTCATCTATGGCCTTGGTAACTGTTTCAAAGAAGTCAACTAGGTTTAAGAGGCAAGATCTGCCTTTAACAAAGCCGAATTGGGTAGGGTCCAGTGTCTGGAGGTTCCCAATGTCTTTGTTTATGAGATCCATGATGATGCGCTCCATAGCTTTGCAGACCAGGCTAGTCAGGCTTATAGGGCGATAGTTCCCAGGATCTGTTGTGGCGCCACCTTCGTGGAATGGGATAACTGTTGCTGTACGCCATTCTTTGGGTACATATACTGTAGTAAGGCTGAGTTTGAACAATGACTATGTGAGGGTTCAGTTCTTTTTGGAGCTCGTGTAAGATGCAGCCTGGAACACCATCCGGTCCCACTGATGCTGTGCTTTTTGCTTTGGAGAGGGCTGCTTTCACCTGTGTGTCTGTGATGTCTGGGAGACTAAATTACTCTGGGATAGACACTGGCCCTTTTGGGGGTAAAGGGGGGTAAAGTTTGCATTGACCCTGTCCACCAGGATGTTGGCAGTGTCAGTGGGTTCAGTGTATTTTTTACACCAGCTCAGAGCAGATCTGAGAGTTGCCACCTAGATTATTGACGTAGCTAAAGACGGCCTTGTGATTATTTTTAGAGTCTTTGGCGATTTTTCTTTCGAAGCGGGCCTTTGATGATTTTATGAGGGATGGTAGTTTCTTGCTAATACTGATCAGGGATGCCTTCCCTTTTTGGGATTTTGCTCTATCCTGTAACAGTTTCCTCCTTCTGTTGTATAGCTTATTTATGGCTGGGGTCCACCAGACTGGTCTCCTGTTTTTGAAGGAGTAAGTCTTGAGTTTACTTGGGATGGCTCGATCCATGCATTCCTGTTTATGCCCATAGAATGCATTTGTAAAGGACTCTGTGGTTTGGGCAGCATTTTCTATTAGCCCGGGGGCTTTGAAGCTTTCCACCTCGGTCTTGAGAAGTGTGAAGTTTGCTTATGAGAAATTTTTCACAGTGGTTTCCTTGGCTGAGGGTGGGGTCGGGATGTGGATGTCCAGTGTGATTAGTTTATGGTCTGATCTTACCAACGAGAGGTTTACCTCTGGTATGGAACATTTAGCCCCCATGTTGGTGATGACCAGGTCCAATATGTTGTCCCCTCTTGTGGGAGTGGTGACCAGTTGTTCCATGGCATTTAAGTTTATAAACTCAAGGAACCGTTGGACAAAGGAGTTGGGACTTGAGTAGTTTTCCCAGTCAATGTTTGGGTAGTTGAAATCACCCAATATCTTTGTGTTCGGTGAGACCTTCATATTCTCCAATGTTCAAAGGAATGCCGAGTGGGGGTCCTGAGACAAGGTGGGTGATCTGTAGCAAGCTACAAACTGAAAAGCAGTTTTACCCACTGTTAGTTGCACATGGATGGTCTCCAATGCCTCGTGCAGTGCCACTAACCTGGAGGTGTGGGTATCCTTGATGAAAATGGATACTCCCCCGCCTTTTGTATTTTGGTCCGAGTTCTAGGGCTGAAAAGCATGGTATGAGTTATATCCTGGTAGTGCTGGGGTGCTCTCTGGAGCCTGGAACCAGGTTTCTGTTACTGCACAGATATCGATTTTCTCCATACTGAGGAGTGCCTCGAGTGCGTGCATCTTGAGATTTAGACTTCTGGCGTTGAGTAGCATTACCCTTAGTTTTTTGTTTCTTGTGTTGTCTATGGAGGTGGG